>NC_081800.1:24436718-24736718 GCF_963082965.1 Carassius carassius
TTGCACAGCTTACACATACAACATCAACACATAAAAACACGGTCTTATTATCTGAAAGAGTTATTCAACACCTCCACCATTACAGCAGAGATGCCGCTTTAACAGACTCGTGCCTGAACCGTGCGGAAATAATGACCAGCAGACCTTGACTTCACAGACCGCTCCAGCAGACGTTTACTCACACCAGCTGTACAGATGAAAGCATTCAGCTCGACACCAGCTGACGGCAAAACACGCACAGGAAAAACATCGAACTCTTTCATAAACCAGAAAAATATAAGGTAACAAAGCAACAGCTGAGTACCTAAGAAGATGAACAGAGGTAAGATTTCAAATGATGTCCCTGTAAAAGTCCTGTGTGCTGCAGGTCAGATCATTTAAGGCAAGAGATGTAATCCCCTCGCTTATTCTAATTTAAAACCAAACATGTTCACAGGCTTTGAGTAAAAAATGTTCAAAAAAGACACCAAAGCAATTCAGGTAGTGACAGCACAACATGCTTTTAGAGATGCCAGAAGACTTGTTTTTTTATTTATTTTTATAAAAGTACAAATTAAAACAACCATTAATGCAAATCACTGCTTGAGAAGATAAATTAAGCTTGCTTGATTAAAAACTTCAATGTTCTAACATGAATACATTTTTTAATGAATAAAATAATCATTGCCTGTGCAGTCAAGGGCACATCGTGCTCCATTTTTGCAGCAAACAAAAAAGAAAAACAAAAAGAAGAAAATAAATTTTTGCCACAATGCAGAAGGAAAGCATTTTATGTTTGACGAAGCAGAGAATTTGAGCTGACAAACTCCTGCAGGTCATGAAATGGCACACAGAATACTTTATGTGCCCTGCTGCACGGTGCAAAACTCACTTCATTGGCCTCTTTTACTGTATAATGGATCTGTATTTCAGGAGGCCACAACAAATAGGTCACAAGGTCATATTTATACAGCTATGTTGCTACTGACATCAGTCCAAAAAAAAAAAAAAAAAAAACCATCTGCCGACCCTGGATACGTGGGTTAGAGAATAAAATAAAATAAAATAAAATAAAATAAAATAAAATAAAATAAAATAAAATTAAATTAAATTAAATTAAATTAAATTAAATTAAATTAAATTAAATTAAATAAAATTAAATTAAATGTCGACGGTGTGTTCTGGATAAGTGGTTTGGAGATTAGAATAGAATAGAATAGAAATAGAATAGAATAATCTGTCTACTGTAACCCTTTAGAGGATAAGCAGTTTTCAGAATGGACAGATGGATATGAAATAATAATTAAAAAAGTGCTTAATAAAAGCCTAAACATACTAAATATACTGTTTAACATCCCTTGTTGTGTTTCACAGAAGAAAGAAAACCATGACACAAAGGTAAATGATGACAGACTTTTCATTTTTGGGTGAACCATCCCTGCAACGGTGGACAAGCAATGGATGTTCATTACAAAGAGATTACAAGTCACACGCTTGTAAATCCCAGTGTTATTCAAATCAGACTTAAAAAGAGATTTGTTTCTTCCTCTTTTATATGTCCTCTTCATTTACTGAATGAAATCCTCAAAAGAATAACGAAGAGGAGTCTGTTTTGAAATGTGTGAAATGCAGATGTCCTCTGCTGAACCTCCGCTGTGGACTCGACTCTGTATCATCCAGAAAACACACATGTGCTCAAGGACACAGAGAGAGTCGGCGATTCAGCAGACGCACTTGGAACCAGAATGCCTCTTACACAACAGCCATCTCTGACTTCATCACTGACAAGCATTAAAATTAAATGCATCTACAGATAAAAAGAGCTGTTCGTTGTAGCACCAGGTCAAAGAATCACACGATCCAGCTCGCCAAGACTTTTAATCAAACCAAACACAAGCATTGGAGAAGATCCAGAAAACATCATTCGCAGTCTGCAGATAAGAGTTTCTACAGACGGTCCAAACGCCTTCCCAATTCACTTTTATGACATGAAACTAGGTGCAAATTCAGACATACGAACACCTACTGTATTAAATGTGAATGGAAATTTGCCTTCATTGGGTGTATTCAGAGTACACTTTCTTGAAGACATTCACAAACTGGAAAACCCATCTGAAAAGTTCTTGGGAGTCTTGATCCAAAGGCTCTCCGAATTTTATCTGTGGAAGAAAAGTGGCACTGTTTATTCATATATCGCTTTATAAAATAAAAAATAGCTTCTTTGCTTGTGAAATATTTGTTACATTTCTAGTGTGAACGCTGATATTGTCACGTTTATTCCTAAAGTCAAAACACAAAAAAATACAAATATTTTTATATAAAGGGTAGCATTATTTTTATACATTAAAATAAAATACATTAATAATATTATATATATATATATATATATATATATATATATATATATATATATATATATATATATATATATATATATATGGGTATATATGGGTTATAAGGTTATTAATAATAGAAAGCTTTTTAAAAATATTTTTAATTATGATTTTTTTATCCAACTTATTTGCTGTCTACAAACAGTAGTAGCCAAAAAAGTAACACATACACAGTAGTTGAAAAAAACAAAAAAAAAATGGTTCAAAAACAAAACAAAATTTACAAATAAAATCATTGCTCAAATCCTGCATTTTTAGTTACTTTGCAAATATTGGTTCTTTATGACCAACTAATGCAGTGAACCACCGTCCAATGATCTTCATACCTGTAGACACCAGAAATGGCAGATTTATAAACCGTAATGCTGAGAAACTAAGAGAAATAGACTATGTAATGACCAAAAAAAAAAAAAAAAAAAACTGTTTTATTTCCAATCACTCTCAGTTTTTCTCTTTATCCGAGCTCTGTTCTCCCCATTATTTCTGGCTCAACAGCCCCAAGTTGCTGATTGCTGTATTTTTGCCCAAGGCTGAAAGTTTGGGCTGTAATTGTGAAACTGAAGTGATTCTCTTCCTGTCAAGCTCACAATAGGCTGAATTTTCACAATGAACTACTCGCAGTCTTTATGGATGGTCTTGAAGAAGAAAATTGGGACAGTTGGGAAATACGTTACACATTACAAACAGAGGAAAAGGACTCTTCTTAAGAATTAGTTTTTCATTATTAGGAAAGCTGTGTATTTTTTTGCCCCTTATTCAGTTTAACTGGACTTTTATCACAAAAAGCTTTCTCTCAGAAATAAGTAGAAAAATAGCACACTCGGGTCTAGTTTCGGGTCTTGTGCTCAAGGCTGCATTTATTTTTATCAAAAATACAGTATTTATAGTAATATTTTGTACAATTTAAAAAAAACCTGTTAAATATATTTCAAAATGTATATTTTTGTCCTGTGTTGCGCAGGTGAATTTTCATCATAATTTCTCCAGTCTTCAGTGTCACGTGATCTTCAGAAATCATTCTGATATGCTGACCTGCTGATTTTACATTTCTTATTATTATCAAAGTCGAAAGCAGTTGTGCTGCATAATATTTGTGATGAAACCGTGATAGATCTTATTATTTATTTACATTTTTCTTTGATGAAAAGAAAGTCCAAAAGAACATCATTTATTTGAAATAGAAACTAAATCACTTTTGATCAATTTAATGCATTCTTGCTAAATAAGGAAATAAGAATTTCTTTCAAAAACAACTGACCCTAAACTTTTAAAAGTTAGTGTATATCACAATTATTAGAAATTTTAGCCTGAGGCGTCAAATATACAGAATTTCAGGATTAACTTACATTTACCCAGAAGGCCATAAGATGAGAAAATTAGCAAACCATTTATTTTTCTTCATAGAGCTGGAAGGAATTTTTCTTTACAATGTTTCAGTATTTTGTGTATTATTATTTTTGTTTTGTTTTGTTTTATAAAAATCTCAATGTAAATATTTAATACATTGAAAATTATAAATATTTTATAGTAAAAAAAAAACTTTTTTATATATAGATTTTTTTTGTATTTTCTTTCTTTAATAATAATTTCTAATAATAATAATAATAATAATAATTTCTAATAATAATAATAATAATAATAATTTGATGTCTACTAACTCTGGTTTTCAGTAGCCAAAACAAATAACAAATATTGTTAAAAAAATAAATAAACGAAAGAAAACAAACATTCAACAACAAAACCTTATTATTATTTTTCATGTTTCATTAATTTGTTGCAAATTTACCTCTGGACCACTGTAGGCGATCTTCTGTGCTCATAACATATTTATTGCTATAAACAAACCATGGACATCATAAAGAGCTGTTATCATAAGCAGTGTTGCGCTAGTTACTAAGAAATAGTAACTAGTTACAGTTACTAGTTACTTAATTCAAAAAGTAACTCAATTACTTTGTTAATTACTTACATCAAAAGGTAATGCATTACTGTTAAAAGTAACTTTTTAGTTACTTTTTTAAAGAACTTTCTTTTATGTTCCCATTAATGCGCTTTAATGCATTATGGTTTATACAAACACAAAGTAAAACAGAAAGTAATTTTAAAACACTATTTTGATTAAGTCAGACCAGCACAAACTGAATATTGTATATCACAAGGATTTCTGAAATAAATAACACAAAACATTTTGAAATAAATAAATGAAAGCAATCTGAATGATTCAGAATCAATTTCGAGAAATATATATATATATATATATATATATATATATATATGCTGTCCCCAAACTGAATCAAATGATTCCCAAACCCGCTCCGAACTCCCGAACTGATTCAAATGATTCACTCTCCCAACTCCCGAACTGACTCAAATGATTCGCGAACCCGCTTTGAACTCCCAAACTGATTCAAATGATCCGCGAACACGCTCCGAACTCCCGAACTGATTCAAATGATTTGCGATCCCGCTCCGAACTCCCGAACTGACTCAAATGATTCGCAAACCCGCTCCGAACTCTCGAACTGATTCAAATGATCCGCGAATCCGCTCCGAACTCCCAAATTTACTCAAATGATTCGCGATCCCCAAACTGACCCAAATGATTCGCGAACTCTCGAACTGATTCAAATGAACCGCGAAGCCGCTCCGAACTCCCGAACTGACACAAATGATTCGCGAACCCGCTTTGAACTCCCGAACTGACTCAAATGATTCACAATCACGCTTCGAACTCCAAAACTGACTTGCGATCCCCAAACTGACTCAAATGTTTTGCGATCCCGCTCCCGAACTGATTAAAATGATTCACGCTTGAACTCCCGAACTGACTCAAAGGATTCACGATCCCCAAACTGTCTCAAATAATTTGCGAACCCGCTCCGAACTCTCGAACGGACTCAAATGATTCGCGCTCCGAACTCCCGAACTGACTCAAATGATTCGCGATCCCAAAACTGATTCAAATGATTCGCAAACCCGCTCCGAACTCCCGAACACACTCTAATGATTCACGCTCCGAACTCCCGAACTGACTCAAATGATTCGCGATCCCGTTTCGAACTCTCAAACTGATTCAAATGATCCGTGAACCCGCTCCAAACTCCCAAACTGACTCAAATGATTCGCGATCCCCAAACTGACTCAAATGATTCGCGAACCCGCTCCGAACTCCCGAACTGATTCAAATGATTCACGCTCCCAACTCCCAAACTGACTCAAATGATTCGCGATCCCTAAACTGACTCAAATGATTCGCGAACCCGCTCCAAACTCCCGAACTGATTCAAATGATTCACGCTCCCAACTCCCGAACTGACCAAAATGATTTGCGAATATTGATAAAATATCAATATTTCCATTCCGAACTGCTTTCCACGTCGAAACATCCACGAACATAACCAGGTGAGCAGATCACTCTCTCACTATTTGATTGCTCTAGTCTTTATCCACTCATCATCATCCTCCACCAATCAGAACACACGAGAACTCTTTGACCACAGCTGCTGTGCTTCAAAAGCTCTTGCAGCAGCTCAACACTGGTTTTCTCTGAGGTGGTCGGATCACATCAGATTGTGGTTAATCTTGCAGATCATGACTTATATCTACTCTTTCTCTCCCTGCAGTTTGGTAATATAAAGATTCCTCCTTTGAACTCCCACCTCTTCTGTGGGTTTTATTGTTCTGGGTCTGAATTTGGGCTCCTGGGGTCTCAAAAAAGAAACATTTTCAATCTCCAAGGTGAACGTTATGACAACACCAGTGTTGTGCTAGTTACTAAGAAATATGTACTGTATTACTGTTAAAAGTAAATTTTTAGTTACTTTTTTAAAGAACTTTCTTTAATGTTCCCATTAATGCGCTTTTATGCGTTATGGTCCATACAAACACAAAGTAAAACAGAAAGTAATTTTTAAACACTATTTTGATTAAGTCAGACCAGCACTAACAGAATATTCTATATCACAAGGATTTCTGAAATAAATAACAAAACACCTGAATAATATATTCAGAATCAAAAACTAAAGTGGCTTCTGCATCATAAAAGCTGTTGTGTTGAGCCCTTGGAAAATGTTCCTTTCACAGCTTAAGTATGAAAACTATCAACAATGGACAACATAACACAAAACATTTTGAAATAAATAAATGAAAGCAATCTGAATTATTCAGAATCAATTTCGAGAAACATACATACATATACACATATATTGCCGGTGACACACTGGCTGCGTGGCGTGAGCGTACGTTTCTGCTGCGTGTCAGTTGCGTGGCGGCTGCTTTGCGTTTTCTGTGTCTTTACACACCCGAATCGTGCCTGACGCGTGGCTGGCGCGCTGCTCCTTTTGTAGTTGACGTAGAGGGAGACCGCCGACAGACCAGGATCTTGTCTTCATGACAACAATATCTATACTTCATGTTGAGCATAAATATAAAGCCTACTGATAAAGGACACCGTCAACAGTATTGACGGCAAAATAGACTATGTTTGACAGGTGCAATATGCAGAGGTGGGTAGTAACGAGTTACATTTACTTCGTTACATTTACTTGAGTAATTTTTTGGGGTAACTAATACTTTTCGGAGTATATTTAAAGATGGGTACTTTATACTCTTATTTGAGTAAATTTTGGGGGGAAAATCTGTACTTTTACTTCGTTACTGTGGGCGACGCTCCTCTCGTTACTTTATCTTAATGCAATAAATGTTATAAATGCTTCAGTTTATTCCAAACGCGCCGTCTACTTTTCTCTGGGCAATGAGCGATGCCCATTCGCGAATGATTCATTTCTTTTGAGTCAATTCTGTTCAAAGGCTCGATCAAACCAATTGGCAAACGAGTGAATTGGTTCATGAATCAGTTTGAATGAGTCGTTCAGTTTGCTGCCGCGCGCTGAGCGTCTGAAGTGGTTCACTCAGTTGTAACGTTTAACATCAGCAGCGTTGAAAACGTGGCTTTGGAACTGCACTGAATTGAAAGCAGATTTGCAAAGGCTATTATTTGCTAGCGATGGAGATCCTTATTAGATGAACACCGCGTGTGCTGTCTACTGTTTAACAGGTAATAACTTGGGCTACATTCGATTACAGTACACGATACCTCTGACATTAGTTTGTTGTACGTGTGTGGCTTATAACAGAGGGGAGTCAAGTTGAATGCAGCTTCCAAAAGACAAAAAATAGCCGATTAAGATTTTATTAATTTTAATACAGTCACACCGGTGCGAGTACATTCAGCAAGTCATAACATCAGCTGCTAAATTCAGATCTGTGATCGCTGGCTGGCGCTGAGCCAGAGATAGATGTGTTTTTACAGCACTGCGCATTATAACAAATCACACATGATTCTTTTGAGCTGATTAAACCATTAGCCAATCAGAGGCGTTCCGATGAGTCATCGCTAAAATGCCGGTGCTTCCTTCACTCGCTCGCTGACTGAATACCTCTTTCTGGCGAATTCTCTCGCAGGAACAACAAAGTGCAGATGTGTGTACGAATCTTTAATTAAGATATTGATTTCACAGTGTTAACAGTTTCAGTGATTTTAATGGGAGTTTCTGAGAGTGATTGAAATGTAGACTGTCAGTGAAAATGATCTTTAATAATGTAAATGTTATTTGCTCTCTTTCTGAACAATGAAAGATTAGTAGCAATATTTATATCACATTAACTTTCAATGTTAAATTCACATTTAATATAAAGTCAGTCGTATTAAAAATATGTTATGGCATGACACCTATATCTGTTACTTAAGTAAACAGACTGGGTTTTATAATAAATTACATAAATTGGAGTAAAGGCTGATGAAATATATAAATTTATACACGCACACATACATTACATACATTTTATCTATATATCTAAATAAAAATAGGCTCAGTATATATGACCCAAAGTAACTAGTAACTAACTACTTGAGTAGATTTTTTATCCGATACTCTTTTACTCTTACTCAAGTAACTATTCAAGACTAGTACTTTTACTTTTACTTGAGTAAATATTTCTAGAAGTACTTTTACTTTTACTTGAGTACAGTTTTTGGGTACTCTACCCACCTCTGGCAATATGCCAGTGTGTCACCGGCCTAATGTTTTCAAAAGGCATCACGCGAGTGTGAACATCACTACAACTAGGAAAAAACGACCATAATTCAAACGCAGCTCCCGTCGACATTTAAACAGACCTTTGCTCTTAATTCCGATCGGTCCAACCCTATAACGAAATCTGAGCAGGTCTAAAAACTGAAACTGTTGATGCTGCACTTTACACTTTGGAAAAGTTATATATATATTTTTTCAATATGAGCAGGCCTACAAGCTGGTGATTGGTAATGCTGCACTGTAATCATAGTTATTTATTTATATTTTTCATTATATTTTATTATATGATATTGGTTTGAGATAGAGTATTTTATTTAGTGGAGAACTTTGCAGCAGTATTTTATTTCTTATTCTTTTTTTATTTTATATATATTTTATTAAAAAGCATTTAAAAAAAATTGTAAACAAATTGTTAAAAAAATTTTTTATAGTATTAAACAACCTGCAGTTTAATGTTTGCATTTCTTTCCCTTACTGTACCAAAAATGAACCGAACCGTGACTTTAAAACCGAGGTACGTACCGAACCATGATTTTTGCGTACCGTTACACCCCTAATATATATATATATATATATATATATATATATATATACATGCTGTTTAAAAATGAAATCTATGTTATCATGCTAAGGAGCTGACTGAAAGCCGGCGACTCCACAGTAGAGACAGGCTGCATGTTTTCAACAATGTTTCACCTGTATGAGAAAAACATACAGAGAATCACTTAAGACACTTTTCTGTAAACCCATTCCACATAATAATATTCATTAAAACTGTATGTTAACACGTAGGAGCTTGCTGCATAAATCCGTGAGTAGGCTACAGTTTACAAATCCATGAGAACGGATTGCGAAAGTGTGCGCGCAGATTATGAATTCGCGGGTACAGATTAAAAAACCGAGGGTGTGGTTTACAAAATCTGAGCGCACGGATTGGAAATTCGTATGCTAGGATAGGACATTCGAACCAGAAAGACACAGCTTACATTTGACTAAAAGGTTTTTGTCTTTATGCTCAACTAAAGTGAAATAATGAGCATATTTCCACTTTGAGAAACTCGTGTTGCACTCGACTTGACTCGCCGTGACTGCCGCGCATACTTGAATAAATGGAAACACGCCCACAGTGCGTCTTCGTGTTTACAGTGGTTGGCATCCACCAATCCTACAATGCGTCTCTGCTGCAAACAGGTTAGGCTGCATTTCAGTCAACATTAATTAATTTTTAAAAAAGTAACGGACAATGCACCATATGGTAACGGTAACGGAGTTAATTTATTTAAAAAGTAATGCATTACAGTATTAGTTACTGTCAAATGGAACTGCGTTATTAGTAACGCGTTACTGCCCAACACTGATCATAAGTCAATCTCAAAGCAGCATCCTGTCCCTCAGTGAGGGAAAAAAAACACCTTGATGAATGGGTGGGCAGAAATATATCCCCCTCTTCCACCTCAGTCCACCTGGCACAGATAAGCAGAGAAAGGCCAATCTCCAGATAGTCTGAGATCCCGGCCCATCCATCTCCCAAAGCAACACAACAGAAGATATTGAAATGATAACTCAAGGATTACCAATATGTCAGTGTAGAGCTTCCTCATCTCCTCACACCTCTTCATCAGCTCAGTGAAATCAGCCTCATGCTTCTCAATGGTCGTCTAGAGCCGGAGAAAAAGGAAGAGGTGTTACGGCTGCGCTTTCTCCTTCTTTTTCCATTTTTGGAGAAGTAGCACTGGAATTCTTAGTGCTATCAGCCTCTGAGGCTTTTGATTTATCCCTATTTCTCTCCATCCAGACTGGATCACACAAGCTTTAATACAGTGAAAACGTGTATCACAAAAGCAGCTTTCAAGGACCTGTGCTTTACAAGAGCTAGATTAACTTCCTTTCTCTGTGGAGTTGTTCAAGAATAATGCAGTGCATAGATTCTTTTAGAGAACAGCCTGGCCGGTCAGAATAATGAAAATGAGTAAGGACAGAGGCTGTCGAGCTCCAAACTGAGTAAAAAGCAGCATAAAAGCATCATAATGTGTCATCATGTGACTTGCTATTCTTCTAAAGTCATATGATAGCTTTGTGTGAGGAAAAGACCAACATTATTCACTCAGAGGAGTAGCTTTGCAGTCTGACTGATTCTTCAGTGAATCACAGAATCACTGATCTGGTCACAGTTCATTAACAGCTTGCTTGAAGAGAAGACTAAAATTAAAATTGCAATGACTTAGAGTATATCACACAATATATTTTTTTCATGATACTTTTATGGTGCTTTTGCATTGTTTTTGAAAAAAACTTCAGTCCCCATTTATTGTTTTTGACATATATAATTCAAAATGTTTCACGGAAGAAAGTACTTCAATCACAATAATCAGAAGACATGGCATTATTATCCATGTTTTCTTTCAAAAAGATTGACATTTGGATCATTATTCACTGAGGGAATTAGCTGTGTCCAAGTTGAGCCATTCCTTTGAATCTTTTAATCCAGTTCACACAGTGAATCTGATTGATTCTTGAGTTCAGCTCATTGAATCAATGAAATGGTCACAGGGTTAGTTCACCAAAAAATTAAAATTATGTCATTAATGTCATTAATCTGTCTCGGCTCGGTGTTCATCTTCAGTTCTCTCTTCACAGCAGTTCAGTCAGTGTACTGTTTGAGTGCATGCATTACTCCGGGATATTGGTTTGTTTGAACTCAGAGGGAGTGTCAGCCCCATTTAAAAAGTTAACAGCTTAAGTCATTTGTGGATTAATGCGTATTAGAGATGTGAACCGTTTAAAACGATTCAGTTCGATTTGGTGAACTGGTTCAAAAAGATCCGGTTACATCGAATGATTCGTTCGTGAACCGGATATCACAAACTGCAGTGAACGCGCTCACAACAGACACGGAAGAGAAGACAATGCTGAATAAAGTCGTCGTTTTTGCTATTTTTGGACCAAAATGTATTTTCGATGCTTCAAAATATTCTAACTGACCCTCTGATGTCACATGGACTACTTTGAGGATGTTTTTTTTTTTACCTTTCTGGACATGGACAGTATACCGTACACACAGCTTCAATGGGGGGACTGAGAGCTCTCGGACTAAATCTAAAATATCTTAAACTGTGTTCTGAAGATAAACGGAGGTCTCACGGGTTTGGAACGACATGAGGGTGAGTTATTTATGACATAACTTTCCTTTTTGGGTGAACTATCCCTTTAACAGCTCTCTTGAAAATTAGAAAATCAATGACTAACGACCTAACTTGCAAAGATGTTGAAAATATCACAAAATACATTTCTAGTTGTTTTAATGATACTTTTGCGGTGCTTTTGAAAAGGAAAAAACCTTCAGTTCCAATTCATTGTTGTTGACTATTAATAAAACAAATTAAATCTAATTAATATGCCATTAATACCAATGTTTTCTTTCAAACTCAGAATGAATTCAAGTAAATTGATTATTTGATGTAATACAGCAGAGATAATTGGTTATATTTGTTAATTACCTTTAAGTCTTTGAAGAATTTGGGGTGCTGATTGACTTCGTTTTTTCTTTTACTGTATGTTTTCATGTACTGGACGATCTTCTGAAATTCATTCTTCACTACTAAATAATGACAAAGGGGAAAAAAAATATGCGATCAATCACATTTATGGACCCTCTGCACTCTCCTAACTCAACTGCAATGCCTTTATTAATGCATTAATCCACACACAAAGCCAAGCAGCATCAGGTTTGAATGTAATGCTCAGCTGATTAAAAAGTTATAAACTGTATGAATTGCTTGAATAAAGCAGTGAACAAGTCTACAAACAAGTTTGGTTCAAGTTTTTTTTTGCATCACAAAATACATCTGCGTCCACGTACCGTCCACCTCTGCTGTCAGACCTTTAACCGAAGCTGCAGGAAAACCACAGAAACACACAATCAGAAGGCATTCAATTAGAAAAAAGACCAAAAAACATCTAGCACATCTTCCCTTGCAAATGAAATTTTGATTAGAGTACCTCCAGGAACAGTCTCAAATTCTGCAAGCTCCAGGAAAAAGGTGGCCAAACGTGGTTCTCGCAACATGATCTGCTCCACAAGGGCATGCAGCAAGGTGAAATTCTGACTGTTCCCACGCAGCTGAGAAAGCTGGGAAAGGGAGGGAAAAATAATGAATGTGTTTGTGAATGAATTTTTTTTTCCATGCACCTGCTCTTGAGATAAGATGATAGATGTACTCTGTTCAAAAACCTTTCCAGACAGTATTTTAAGGCACTGTAGACACTTATTTTGATTTAGCCAAAATGCAGTGAATTCAATCCCACAATTGCATTGTGACAACCTTGATGGAAAAAAATAAATTTAAGATGGCAGATGAGGTGACAGACATTACTACAAATAAATACCATGCAATATTCCATTCAATACCAAAAAAAAATAAAAAAAATAAAATCTATAAACAAACACATATTATATTATAATACGAAATTATATGATAATACGTTACTGGTTCATAAAATTTGTTTTATTTTATTTAATAAATAAATTAAATAAATACACACTGTACAAACAAACAAAGATGCAAAGAATTATAAAATAACTGCTTAAAATAAATAGATAGACAGACAGATAGATAGCAAATAAGTATTTTTATTGTTGCTTCAAACAAAAAGTTAAAATGAACTTACATAAAATAAAATATACAAAAAAAAAACGTATTTTATTTCAGCTAGTTGACAAGGCAACATTTCCAATTTGTTATTTAGTTTAACAAATATAAAAACTAAAACTGAATAAAAAAAAATATAGACATAAACTAAAAATAACAAACACACACACACACACACACAAAAGGATTAAGTTAAACTTTTTGGTTCAATAACAGTTCGGATGCTTCCTTAGAAGGCAGTTGTCTATGTAGGCATGCAGTTGGGAACAATTAGGATGAGGTCCGGGAACGACTGCTCTTGTATCCCCACTGAAATATCCCATCTGACCTGAGGGTACCGGAGGTAAACAGATATTTATCTTGGGTGTGTGTTTGTGAGAGTTTATGCATGCTCATGCACGTATCTTTGAATACCAATACCTTGCCCAAGGCCAGAGAAAGAGCGAGGTTTGACAATTCAACACCCACATGTTTATTACCATCAGCTAAAATTGGAAGAAGATAACGTCCTTGTACCCAAGCCCACCTCTGTTGTCCACACATGAAAAACTGGTTAACATTTGACTTAAACAAACCTTGACTTCTCAGGTTCTGCTCTCTGATTAACCACAATGTAAATATTGTCGAGCACTGCAGCATTAGGTGCTTTTTACTGAAGATTGAGAATTTGTACAGTAGGCTATAGGGCGATAATGATAAATGATAAATGCATGTCTTGATCATGCAGAAAAAATATAGTTGCTAATTCAAAAAAGGTTTTACACTTATCCAGCAATAATATGAACAGCCCAAGCACTTAAAATTAATTAAGTGATACGTGCAAAACACAATTGCTCCTATCTAAAACTGCATCTTTTTAAAGCGAGAAAATGTAAAGCGAGTACTCATGCCACAGAAACTAGCATGCATGTTTAAGAGGGACTGTTTCAACTGCTCTCCATGTAAAGAGGCCCACAGAGAACAAGAGCGGAGATCTGTCAGGCACTCTAGACCTATTCTTTATGGTAATGCATGTAGACATGAGGCCACTGCAACAATTTCAGCAGCCGCTAATTTAAAACTCAGAGGGGGCTCTGTTTTTAGGTTGTGTTGTTTACGATTTTAAACCTGAACCCATTCTACAAAACTAAAAGATGACCAGAAGGAATCAATTAAACTGATTGTTCAAAGCATAGGCTTAGTTCAGACAGACTTTTTGGTATTAAACTTAAATTTGCCATTTAAAAAATGTATGAATGTGTTTTATAATGTCTATTTGTCTACATTGTATATTTGGTGGCTTCTCTTACATGACTACGCAATAAATAAATAAATAAATAAATCCATACACCTGTTCCCAAAGATTGGGGGCAGTAAGATTTTTTTTTAATTACTTTTATTCAGCAAGGACACATTAAAATGATAAAAAAAAAGTGACAGTGGATCCTTTTACATTGTTACTATTGCAACAAAATATTGTATTGTAATTTTGTACTGTAATTTCAAAATGTGTAAAAAAAAAATTTAATCGAGTAAACCTGGAATATAAAATGCTTCATGATTTCCACCAAAACATTAAGTAACTGTTTTCAACATTGATAATAATCAAAAAATGTTTCTTGAGCAGCAAATCAACATAACAGAATGATTTCTGCAGCATCATGTGACACTGAAGACTTTCAGCTTTGATCACAGAAATAAATTACATTTAAAAAAATGTTCAAATAGAAAACTGTTATTTGAAATTGTAATAATATTGATAATAATGTTTTTACTGCACTTTTGATAAAATAAATTCCACCTTAGTGAGCAGAAAAGACTTCTTTCAAAAACATTTAAAATACTTTGAATGGTAGTGCATGAAAAATGTATTTTATTGTATTTATTTATTTATTCATGTGAGGATAAAAAGAGCACTGGGATATATAAGTGTAATGCATTAAAACTCCATAATCATCGGGAAGAAGGAGGCGGGAACCGGCGGACAATCAACTGAAACTTTAATAACAAAATAAACACAAAACAGCGCACCAGCCCCTCACGGACGACTGGTGCGCGCAAATAAAAACCAAAACACAACTAAAATTCCAGGCCTGGTCCTCTCTCGTCCTTCACTGTCGTCGCTCCAGTTTTATATCCTTCCATCTCCTACGTGGGACTCGAGACCAGCGGTGGGCCGCAGGTGCCACAAAACAAAAGTTCTCTTTCAGTCGGTCACTACGAGAATTGGGATCTTGCTTCGAGAGACCAATCTATTTCGAAATTAACTTAAAGAGCCAATGGACACTGGCATGCGATGATTAAATCCAGCTGCCGCTGATCACAGCGTGAGCATAAAAAGGCAGCAGGTGCAACTCATACCAGGTTTGCTCTTCTGAGTCGAGGGAACATGTTGTTTTGTTCCTGACTACTCTACTGAAAGA
This sequence comes from Carassius carassius, assembly GCF_963082965.1. NCBI lineage: Eukaryota > Metazoa > Chordata > Actinopteri > Cypriniformes > Cyprinidae > Carassius > Carassius carassius. The sequence continues at coordinate 24,452,237 of NC_081800.1, forward strand.
AAACTGAACGAGAGCTCTTCATGTCGGTGGTATGGTGCTTCAGCGGTGGTGATTTCCTCTGTCGAGTGGGTTGCACACATCAGGCTGCACTTCCCCATTTGTGTTGCAGGCAGCCATCTCCTCTGTGTGCTTCAGCATTCATGTGTATGTCTTTTTAAAGACAACGTTGCATCTCACAAACTCGTCACTGCATCCTGCTACAAACAACGTATAACCCGTGCATTTCTGGATGCAGTCGGGTGATGGTCACAATCGCTGCCTCATGTGTCTGGGGATTAAGCAGGCTTAGTTGGTGTTCTCATTGCAGGTAGATGACCATCTTAGAGTTGTGGGCCAAGCTCTGTTACCTCAAAGCACTGTTGCATCTGCCTCGATCAATTTCTTGTCATGGTGGCAGTCATGCGGGGGCTACTTCAGGCAGTAGCACGGGCGACCTGAAGGTAACAGTGATTGCACAGAACCAACCCTCGGGAGACCATTGCTCCTCTTGAACTCTGCAAGCAGTTGAGCTGCCAAAGGAATAGCTAATAGGAATATTTTTAATTTGACTAAAGAGCATGTGTTTCCCTGGCAGACTTCTTCCATTTTCAAGAGGATTACAATCACCTCTAATCTTCCATATGTACCTAAACAGTTGCTTATTTGTGTAAGTGCTTCCGAAACCTCTTTGGGAAGGTTGGGATTTCCGCAACGTTCCTGTTCCAAATGGAATGGATATGTTTTCCCAGTGTTATCCAATCTCAGTGGGTGGCTATGGCTACAACAACGGTGACTTGCACAGGCTCGGACAAGACAACACTGGAAGGGGAGCATCCATGCCACTTTGGTAGGGATACCAATTTGTCGGTCACTGACATGACTTGTAACTCTCTTTTCCTGAAGGAGAAAACGGAGACATCACGTCCTGTTACTGGCTCGGCTCCTCAGCAAAAACCTGGTATGAGTTGCACCTGCTAATTTTTATGTTCACGCTTTGATCAGTGGCAGCTGGACACAATCATTGCATGCCAATGTCCATTGGCTTGTTTTAGTATACACACAAAGTAGATTGGTCTCTCAAAGTGATGTCTCCATTCCCTCCTTCAGAGAACATTATTTATATAGTTTTGCAATGATTATACAAACATATTTGAGCATGCTACAATTCACCATTCAGAATCAATTATTCCAGAATGTTGTTTAGTCTGGAAGCCATGTTTGGTCTCAAATTTGCTTTTTAACATTGACATAAGTTCAAATGTTAATATAGATTTAAGACTAAATGTGCAAAGGTCTTAAAATTTCATAATGCTGTAACAGAATATGATAGATTCAATTTGAAAATGGCTTTTATTTTTATATTATTATTATATATTTTTTTATGTCATGGTGAATATACGAGGGCAGGGTGTTTCATTAATCGCAAAAGTTTTAATTTATTTCTCTAAAATAAGCATGCCGTTATGTTCTACTATGTCATATTTCCATGGAGGAAGTGCAGGGGTGGTGCACTCAGATCCTCATTAGCAAAGGAGGAAGTCATTCAGTTTATGGTGCAAGTGCCCTTAAATCTAGTCACTGAGGAACTGGGTTTCAAACATCCTGGCCACAAAAATCAATACAAATTACCAGCGTGTCACTAATGACTAAGCAATTGGGTCGCTGCGGCAAGAGTTTGTAGAGTCAAACAACAAAGAGAAACTCGCTGTGTGGCACATCTGATTTGTGTAGTGGATGCAGTTTTACAAACATGAAAAACTATATGGCATACATTACAATTTGACACGCCACAAGTTGCCTTGCCATGCATCATAATAGAGTGCAACAATGGGGTTCTGGAAGTAAAAACTGATTTCTAACAATAAATTTTGCAGTTGCAGTTGTTAAGCAATGATATATGCTTCTTTCAATTTCTGGAAACAGCTGGAAACACAACCAAAAAAAAATGAGCAGCAACCACCCAATCCTATTGTGAATAATAATGCAATTGAGTCAGTGTCACTACAAACTCTTATTTATATGAGAATATTTTTGAATAAATTTACAATATATTGTATTTTGTCCTTAGGAAATAATATCTATAAAAATATTAATAAAAGGATCTAAATAATCAATGTAATATTACGAGAAAAGGAGTCATAATACACGTCATACAATTTTATGATGTTATGATGAAGTCTCTTCTGCTTCCCGAGGCTGTATTTATATGATCAAAAATACAGTTTCATATATATATATGATGAATGAATATGGTGTATTTAATTTGGTGAATTTAATTGGAAGTAATCCAGTGTGGTTCTGGGAATATTACACATTCAGTCTGCATCACTGTGAGTTTGTTGTTCACAAATGCAACTTATCAGACTAAATATCTAACGTTTTATATCTAGACAAATGCCATGGTGTAAATATTATGTATCTGGTATTAATGCACTGTCTGCACATCAATGTATATATATAATATTATAATAATAATAATTATTATTATTATTATAATAATAATAATTATTATTATTATTATATTTTTTTGGATTCTTTGATGAATAGAAAGTTCAAAAGAACAGCATTTATTTAAAATAAAAAATAAAACTTTTTTTTTACATTTTAACATTGCAAATAAATTACATTTGAGTGCTTCAGGGATCAGAATATAAAATTTAATAAATAATTAAGTAACCAACATTTATAAATCTCTTCACTATCACTTTTGATCAATTTAATGAATACAAATTTTTTGAACAAAAATATTCATTACTTGCATTAAACCTGCATTATTTTGAAAAATCACATCCTATATTGTTAATTCAATCCTCAGTGCTGATACCAAGACTGACCAAAAGAACAAAAAAAAAACAAAAAAACAAAAAACAACTGGTTCAGAAATGAGAACCGGTAAAAAAAGAAAGAGAAATAAACCCAGCAGATGTTTGTCCTGTATGCCAATAAGAAGTTTTATTAGCCCTGGCTCTCCTTGACATCTTCCACAGGTCATTTGCTGGCGGTTGCGGGTCTTACCTTAGTTAAGGATGAGAGGCGAAATCCCTTGGCCCTGTCCTTGCCTGCGTTCTGGTTGAGGTAATTGCCCACGGCCAGAAGGTACTCCAGCACGCTGACAAATGAGTCACAAGCCCACAGCTGCTGGCACATGCGGATCTTCTGGATAATCAGCTGAAAGACAAACACAGAGGCCAGAAAATGTCATCTCCAACTAATCGAACCGCAAACTTTTTCCTACCTCTCACTTAACAGCCATCGGCATTTAAACACAGGCCATTCCTGTCAAGTATATATCAGAGCCTACACAGGAAGTGCTTTTATTTATTATTTGATGCTGGAAAGAAAGTTAAACCTGATGATTGGCCATCAGGTTAAGGGTTCTTGCTGAAGAAACAAGTACCAGGAACAATCAACGACTACCATCTGTCAACAAGGCACTTATTACAAGAGTTCTTGACAAGAACACATGCTAAATCAAAACACTGGAACAGAATGGTATATGACTAAGGTTAATATGACCGAAAACAACCCCAGTGAACTACAGTGGATGATCAATTGACACAACTTCAAGTCAACATGAAATCAAAAATGACCCTATTTACTTCCTTAGTGCACGTTCCTGGTGTTCTTGTGCATGCTGCCTTTCTAATCGTTTATAAAAAATATATATATATATATAACGGCTTGTTCAGCCTCTGAAACTATTTATTTGTTTTAGGCTATGTTGTAAGTAATGCTGCCTTTCTAAAAGCTAGTTAATGCAGTAAATTAATGCTGGTTAATAAAATAAAACTTGATAGAAATAATAATAATAATCATCATTATCATTATTTCATATATAAAGTGCTATGTTATAAATAAATAAACAAACAAACACTTAAAAAATATATTTACCAATTAAAAAGTACAATCAAAATAGCATTTGAATGCAACAAATAGGTGGTAAAAGAAAATAATAACAATAATGATAAATGACAACAACAATAATAACAAACAAACAAATGAATGCTCCAAGTGTTTCATGGGACACAATATAAAATCATTTTAATAAATAAATAAATAAATGATTGATTAAAGTGCTTCATAGGTCAAAATATAAAATCATTATGAATAAATGAACTAATAATTGATCCAAGTGCTTCAAGTGTCACAATATAAAATCATAAAAAATAATAATAAATCTATTAATCAAATGTAAAAAAAAAGGTTTACCACTTACAGTGAATTCTGTTTTCGTGCCAAAAATGGTGTCACAGGATATCACATTTATGTGCAGACCGTGCATTAATACCAGATGCATAATATTTACACCATGGCAGTTGTCTAGATGTAAAACGTTAGATATTTAGTCTGATAAGTTGCATTTGTGAACAACAAACTCACAGTGATGCAGACTGAATGTGTAATATTCCCAGAACCACACTGGATTACTTCCAATTAAATTCACCAAATTAAATACACCATATTCATTCAGGGAGTCTGATTTACATTCCTATTAATACTTCAAGAAACACGTTTACGGTACTCTTGGGGAAAAGCCCTTGTGATTTAGCCAAGATAAACAGGTAAGGCTGAAAGGTGCTAGCATTAATTGCCTAAGCTGTTTGCGCTATTAGTTATTTAACAACCACTTTATCAAGCTGAAGCCCTGAGTAAAGAGCAACAGCGAAGAAAGCAACCAAAGGAAAAGCTAGATTTGACGTCTACGATCTACGAAACCAACCATAAGACCATATGCCCATCTTTTTCCATCGCAACCTTCCCATTTGCTCACAGACTCAATCCATTTCCTTTCAGCCGTCTGCTTGTTTTTGTACCTGATTCACACCCTTAACCACTAATTTGACCAAAGCTAGCTATGCTAATCAAGTCCCAGTGGGCAGAAACTTCAGCTACGCTTCTTTCCAACACCCCACATGAGTGATCTTCTTGCATTTTTACTCAAACTCCTGCATTTCGCTCCCCACGTGAGCTCTTGGAGCATTCCACGCTGTCTGTTTACTAAAAGCTCACAATGCCACAAAGAGTTAGCATTCCTCAGAAAGCTCTGAGACAAAACAACAACACTCCTAAAGAGCTCTTCGGTATTCCCCACTCTAAGCCAGAACAATTTTCCACCCTAGCACCCAGCCTGTCAGATGGTGGGTAAATCCGCCTTAATGTTAAAGGTATAAAAAGTCAACCATGTCAGAAAATCCCATGGATTTAATGGTGACAGTGGAAACAGTTGTTTGGGAAGTCAATGGAGGATCTTTCTACGGGGTCCAAACTGAGTTACAGTATAACATTTTCAGACAGAAGGCCTAGTTCAGCCAGAAACGATCATTACTCCTCCTCAAGTCGTTCTAGACCTGTATGCCTGTATTTCATTCTTCTATGGAACACAAAGCTAGGTGCAAACAACAACAAAAATTGAACTCCATTGACTTTCATTATTTGGACATTTTTCAGATTTCATTTTCATGTTCTTGTTCCACTTTTTGGGATTTTGCAAAACAAATAAATGCCAAGATGTGCCTAAAGACTGATTTATACTTCTGCGTTGGACTTACGCTGTAGCCTACGTGTAGACGTACTCCCTTACGCCATAGGCTGAAGTGCACCTCTCCAAAAATCTAACAGGGCGTCATTTCTATGCGGACCGCGAGCAATGTCATTGGTCTGCTAGACCGTCTCACTCCATATGTATTTGAGTTTTGTGTGCATTTATGTGCACTTTATGAATGAATGAATGATGTATAATGCATGACACAGTAGTACATTATGAATCAGCCTTTAATTTTAAAAACGTGCATTAAAAGATTGATTTGAAGAGGATATATTTTTATCCAGTAAGAAAACATGTGCATAAACTATGATCGTAGCACATTTACTGAATATATTTTGCTATGTGCATCAAAATGTTGCAACGGGACAGCGTAACTGGACAAACCAGTGGACTTAACTTGTTGCACAACATCTGAAATGTTGTTTTGGTCATTCTGAACTGTCTGAAATGTGGTTCAGTATAATAACACTACTGCATTCCCAAACAGCAGGCATCCACCTCCGAAAGCATGATAACATGAGCGCATTTATTGCATTTTTCCTGCATGCTTTGAGTGCAAAGAATTTTTTATTTACTGAAGAAAGACTCAGAAGGCTTCTCCTACTGCAGCGAAGTACTACTTAGGGATATTTGGCACCAGTTTATCAGGAAGTTAATTCACAAACTTTATTCGCAAATGTTTTATGCAATATTCAAAATTTTGTGCATATAAGTTTTCATTGGATTCAATGGAAACAGCAAAATGTTCAAACTTGTGTGAATTATTCATTTATCCACCCTCACGTCGTTCAAAACCTTTATGTTGAACACAAAATAAGATATTTTGAGGAATGCCGGTTACTAAACAGTTTCGGTTCCCACTGACTTCCATTGTATTGACAAAAAATACTTTTCCTTTAACATTATGTTCCTTTAAAGTGAGCATGACATCAAAATAGACCCAATTTATTTGCTGCAAACACGTTCATCATTCAAAGAATCAATAACTTGCTCTACCTTTGAAATGACTTTGCTTTTGAGCTGAAAAAGACCATAAATAATTGACATTATTTTCTAATTAATTCAATAAATAAATACCTATTTGGAAATCACTTGACATTATTTATCTAAAACGTAATTATTTTAGACTTCTGTTGTAAATTATCTAAAATCTTTCCAACACTAATGGAGTAATTTAATTCCAGTTAACATGAATCAAATAAAGGTTATATTAAAAATTATATTTGGTAAAAGAAGCAAGTGTTACAATGACATTATCTTGTAAATTTAATTAAATAATGATATTATTGATAAATAAATTAACATTTGTTAGGAAATGTATTAGGTATATGAATCAATGATCAATATTACATACAGTATATGAACCTATTACAAATGAATCTAAATTAATAAATGCTCTAAAAATAAGTTTGTTCATTGTTAGTTCATGAAATTTAAGGCCCTGGCTAGGTTAACATTACGAAAGTAAAACAAAAAAAGTTTCAAATGTTGTCTGATGCTGCCTTTCAAACTCATTAAACAGCATTACACGTGCCCCGTCAGAATATTTAGTTCAACATTTAGTCAAAGGGCTCATGAATATTTTAATAAAGAGATCAGACATGGTGATGCCATCAAAAACCCATTCTGTTTAGACAGATTTTAATATGCATGGAAAATGGGAGCATAAATAAATAAAAGTAGCGGAGGATGTCAAACCAAATCCTATATGCATGTGCATTTTCAGGGTTTCTGCAGGTTTTATGAAGGTTAAATTAAGCCTTTTTATATTAAGATCACTTTAAGATCAAGTAAAGAAAAATTTTGGAATAAACTGAAAGGGAACACAATACGCAATACGTCAATGTTTTCTGTAAATGTTTGGGAGTGTTGTATTAGTATGAGTGTTGTATTAGAAGTTTGAAAATACAACTTCCAAAAATATATTTTTCATTGTATTTTTTAATTAATAATAATAATAAAAATGCTTAATTAGAATATGAAAATAACTTGGTAACACTTTACAATAAAGTTCATTAATTTACTACTTTAGTTAAGATGAACTAAGCATGAACAATACTTCTACAGCATTAATTAATCTTAGTTAATTTTAAATTTATGAAATAAAATGAAAAAAAAAATGTGCTTGTTAACATAAGTTTATGCACTGTGAATTAACATGAACTAAAAATGAACAAATATATTTTCATTAACTAACATTAACAAATACTGTAATAAATGTATGATTAATACATTAACTAACATTATTAACTAATGGGACCTTATTGTAACGTGTTATCAATCACTTTTCCTGTACCTTTCTGTTCAGTATTTTTGTCTTGTTTTCCAGCACAAATGTCTAAAGATTCTTAAATCAAAATAAACTGAGACACAAAATGACAGAAGCATTATGATACATAAGGTAAAAAAACAACAACATTTAATTCAAATAGAAAACTATTTTCATACCCCACTGACATATAGGCTATTTGTTATTGTTTTAAGCATAGACTCATTTTCTTATAAAATGACTTCAAAATGTAATTTTACAGAAAACAAGAATTCATTAATTTTACATCTCAAGTAAATGTATCTTGATTTAAGCATGTTTACATATTTGAACTGGAAAACAAGAGATGAATACTAAGGAAGATGAATAATAAGGAAGCCATACGTTGTAATATTTTCTGCTCCAATTTAAGACCATTAAAGGCATTGATTTGTAGAAGTCTGAATTTAGACTGTTTAAGACCTGCTGAAACCCTGATTCTCACTACTGACACAAAAGAGTGAGCGATTCAAATGGCAGTCACTTCTGGCATCTTTGACGGCAATCAGTGACACGGCCGAGCACAGCAAGATGGACAGAACAGCAAAATCTGCTAAAATAGCTGTCAATTCCCTGAGGTGAAGACATGAGCCCTTACTGACACCTGAATGCTGAGTCAAGCCGATTCTGATGCCGTAAAACACCCATAACCTCTGGAAAAATCCCAACGCGTCCCTGATCCTGACCTCCACACTTACTTGTTTAAACTTGCAGCCGGTATATAATCATCTGTTCACACAGAAAATCTATGTCACGTCTTTGCATCCCATTTCAGAGCACAGAGAGAATGCAACGTCAGAATGAAATGTATTCAGTGGTGCAGAACAGAAGAGCAAGATGGCTATAGAGAGACTAACTTTGATGCACTGTAAGTACAAGAGGGATTTCAGCTTTTTTTTTTTTACTCACAGGTAGAAAAAGCCTTCAGAGTGCTCTTTGGGCTACATCTCCTGCCCACCACTACCTCTCTCTAACTAATAAATGACTTGAAGGAAATTTGCCTTTAGAAACTCACTCGAAGTGCTGATTCGTTGCGAACAGAACCTCTGTGTATTAATGCATGACTCTTTTTTCCACCTCAAGTCCATTTCATTGATTTTTTTTTTTTTGAGCGCCCGCCATCTGCCAAGATTGTCGTTTGCATTAGTAAATGAGCTTTTTATTCTTTCTCTTTGTTTTTTTCCCTCTCCGTTCAGCTGTGTGCCTCGGGATCCACCTGTGCGAAGCTTACTGATTTACTCTAGGCGTACTGTGAGACTTGAGTTCACATGAAATTGTTTTTCCACTAACAAACTTTCATTTGCTTCTTCTGTCAATCATAATCATCAGAGCTGTGCGGTGCTTACTGTGAAATAAAATGTCAGCACGCAGACAAACATTTAAATTAATACACACTCACAAGCACACTGCTTATTGTAACTTATTAAAAGTAATAATGAAGGCATCCAAAAGAGCCTCTCTTTCTGAAATAAATGCATTTTCTGAATGTGCCCTATCAGTAAGCAATTCAGCAGAGTTCAGTGGAAAAGAGACGGGGAAAGCAAGAGAAACAGAAGCAGGCTGACACAAACATGACTGACAGGTGCAGATGAGGTGTTTGTAATGCGAGTCTGACCGGCGTGAGGTCCTCCATACAGATGGGCAGCTCTCGCATCGTGAGCAGCAGGTCCAGACGGGCGCTGAGGTTCGGGATGTTGCACATCTGAGGAAGAGGTGATATATCATAAAACAGCATGGACAATGTCAAGATATGCAGCTATACACATGCTCAGATTATATACAAGTAAAACAGATTTCACACCAAAATCTAAAGCAAAACACAAGAATATATGTTTTTTTTATGAAGATTTATTTACAGCATTTATTAATCACTCATTTTAACTTAGATATTAGATTTCAGAAGATATTAGGTAAACTTTCATGAAAATAATGCAAAAAAAAAAAAAAAAAAAAAGTGCATTTGTCTTGATTTTGAGGAGAAAATCTAACTTGTGTCATGTTTTGTAAGATTCAGTGATACACATATTCAACAGGTTCCCAGATATCGGCTGAAACACAATCATGATGTATGCCCTCAGGTTACATACAAGCATATATATATATATATATATATATATATATATATATATATATATATATATATATATATATATATATATATATATATATATATATATATATATTTCAAGGTAAGAAATTCATATTTCACATGTTTTATGCATTACGTATCTCACATATTAAGTGACCACCGCTGCTGGAAGGTGTTCCAGTAAGAAATCATTATGCAAGGCTCATTATCCAGGAATAATGTTTGAAAAAATAAGATCTCTTGTATAAATCTGATCCTCAACCCTTTAGGATTGACTGGCGCTGTGATTAATGAATCACAAACACCATATCCACGATTTGTTCAAATTAAAGATTCCTCTCAAACACAAGACAGCAACTGCTGAATTCTCTTATAAAAACCCCTTCATCAAGTCGTGTGGTTGTCTGCATTGTGAATATGAAGGTTAAGAATTCAAAGCAACAGCTGCCAAATTAAATTCCCTCATGGATTTTGCACATAATGAGGATCAGAAGAATTCGATGCACTTAGACATATGAAACTATAGCTGTGCTCACATCGAGCACAACTGACAAGATGGCACAGAATCTATAGGTAATATATAATGTGAACTAACATACATTAAAGGTTTATATGATATGATGGTTATGGTTCCCAAATCACAAAATCTTATGGGATGCTTTTAGAAAATGCAGAGTAATGCTCTTTTATGTTGACAACAATTTCCAAATGAATATCATAAATCATTTCTGTATTATCTTAAATATATATCATTAAAATATTAAATATATTTGAACATAACATAGCAATGATTTAATCCTTGATATAATGCGATAATGCAAAAACAAAATTTTGTTGTACAAATTTAGGCTTTTCATTATAACACTTTTTTGCAATCAAATACTTTTAGAAAAATTATAACATACATAATCGAATATTCAAAGTTGCATGAATTCTGAAAGGTACCTGCAGAGAGATGCAATCAAAAAATGTACAGACGGAAATATAATTCAAATCATTAACAGCACATCATGTGAATATCACGTCTGCTTGTCATCGGCTCTGTTATTGAACTGATTAAGTGTGATGACAGATTTACCTCCATCATGTACTGGTCCACCACATGCAGTTCACTCGGCTCTCCTTTATGTGATTTATACATCTCTATGTCATCTGGAGTGGGCACGTATCTGATGAAGAGCACAACAAATGTAAACAGGGCAAAGCACTGAAATGCCTGCCCTAATTTAGTTCTGCATCGGTCCAAACTCTCAGCTTCATTAATATTTAATAGATGCCCATTTCTTAAGCATGCACAATTCTAAAAGGATGTCACACAACCCTTGTTCCCTTTTTCCAGGTTGACTGCCTAGCAAGCCTATTATCTCCTCTGAGATTGCCTCTTTTTCTCTTTGCGTCTCTCCTTCTAGTCCTCCGTAAAGGGTGCATGCTGTTCTGATTTCCACTGGAACAGGGGATGATTAAAAGCCAAGTTGCAGTCAGCTTGAATAAAGTGCACAGGTAGTTGATGTTCCTGACTTGCATCCTGTTTGAACCCGTATCACCTCTCAAATGGACCTGTGTTCAGGTCGTTTTAGTGAATTTCGAATCTATACCACACTGACTATTTCATGAGCCCAAGGATGTTCAGATGGAGAAACCAAAGTCACCCACCATTAATATTGCAACTTCTGCTGGGACCATCGTGGTTAAGATTGCATTCAGAAGCTACACTAAGAAATTTGTTGCATTTGCTAAATAAATATAAATCTCTCAGTAGGTACATTAGATTATGGCTCCCGCATGAAGGTCGGCCTCCAGCAGTCATCTAAGGATGCTTCTTGCAGACAAATGCGGAGGAGAAAGCATTTCTCCAGCTTCCCTCAGGGCAACTCAATAGTTTCCTTTTACTCAAATACATCCGATAAAAGTTTTATAAGCAGGCTGTTCTGTTAAGAGAGCCTGGCATGTGCTCTTTTATATTAGCATTAAAGAAACGCTATGGTGCGCTCCTTGACATGAACTGCCGGTGACTTCTCGTGTTCTCCGTGGTCTTCATTAGATCTGCCACTGGAGCATCTTACAAAAATCACAGGCCACACTCTGTTCTGGCACATTTAACTGTGGTCTGCTGATATCCACCGCTCTATTTTCATTTATATTTCATAAAAGGGTCACTGACAAAAAACATGGACATGCATCTTTTATTCAAGTATTAACATTTGAGGTTAAAATGTGCATGCATGTGTTATAGATATGTGTATTTTTATTACTATTTACTTTTGGCTTTTTAATGTTTAGATCATGATAGACTTAAAAAAAAAAAAATCTTAAAATGTTTTTTTTTCATAATAAAAAAAGTTTGCTTTTATGCCAAATGCTAACATTCATACAAGTTTTCATCTTTCATTTAAACATCTTACGTTATTTGTTCATGCCAATTTTTACTTCTCGATAATAATTTTGTAAACCACATCTGTGTGTTTATTTGGAATTTCTACATTTTCTAAACTTCTAAATATATACTGTATTGATTCAATATTATTTGGTACATCTCAAGGTACATATGTTAAGATTGTGCCCCTCGCTCAAAATATTTTGTAGCAGATCTCTTTAAAAGAGAGGGGAGATGGTTACACGCTGTATTTCAATCAAATAAATGCTTAAAATCTTTCAAAACGTTAAAACATTATTATGGACCTCAAACTTTTGAATGGTAGTGTTACATTGCTAAAGTTGCTAAAGCATGCAAAGATAAAAACAATCAGATAATGAGCCAATAAACTGAGATTGTACACTAATAAAGCACAAAAACGTCTTTAAAAAAAAATTCTAATGCAGATAATATCATGCATTGTTCTCACAGATATAGTATAAATGTGATGAATCGTGTTTTTCTATCAGATATACTGAAGAAGTTCTGTGAAATCTTGTGAACATAAATGTGTGTGTTTCTTCAAAACAGACAGTTATTATTTAACCCTCATGTTCTGGTCATTTTGACCCGGAGAGGATTCTCTTTTTTCCCCCCAAAATGCTAGTTAATGTTATCTTATTTAACTTTTTAAACTAGTAGGGTTTCCATTCAAAAATGACCGACCTACAAAATTGCTTATCAATTTCTTGTTATGCAATATTGGATTCAATCTTTTTACCATCCAGTTCCAAGAAAGAAATACAAAATCTGTGCTATAAAAGAAAACAAGTTGGCAACATGATTGAATCCAGGATTCTGTGATCATTTTCTATATGAGAGATTTACAAGCTATCTTTGACCAGAAAAACTCAATTAAATTTCAGCACAGCACCAGATCAGCATAAACTACTTTGGATCAGCATGAAATTTATACATATTCAGCACACATTTTTAAACTTGACTTAAGATGATAAGCTGTCTTGCCAAGAGATACTGAAAAAAAGCTGCAAAACACGACATCTGCACGTGTTCATGAAGCAACAATTTATTAAACAACAACCCTGCTTAAAATACGAATATGCCACCACTTGTGAAGAGATGAACTATTGTGTCAGCTGTGGAGTTTGGCAGGCAGTAACTCTTACCTCCTCAGAGAGGCAATATGCTCGTCAGAGAGACCCCCTTCCTCTTCATTTATAATCAACAATTTGTCCTTGAGCTCTTTTGGATGCACGGGGAAACTTTTGAGGAAAATATCTGTGGGGACGACACAAAAGAAAGTTACACACACACATAAGCGTTCAGTCTTGAGCAACACTTAAAACAACCTCTCCTGACAGCAGCTCTTCCCACCTGCGATGAAAAACTTCAAGCGCAATTTGAAGACAAAAGGGTTGTGTGCTTAATTACCTCTCTCTACACGAACCAACGAGGGCCACATGCATGCTGATTTGCTTTGTACAAAACCTGAACTGATGAGAATTTCATTTCACCTAATAAACCTGACTGTGCTAAAGTTGCAAACATAAGAACAGTACGAATAATGGGAGCTGTGGCGGTTGGGATAACGCTTATTACAGCGACATACACATATTTTCATGGAGTGGCACCAGGTTCAAGGGTACAGTTACAATGTTAAGCCTATTTTTCCTTTTTGAAACAAAATGGTATTCAATCTATTATAAAAAAGAAGGGTCTTTCATGTCTGAAATTTTTTCTTTCAGCAATGAGCCAAGCAAGAAAATCCACACACACACACACACACACACACACACGCACGCAAACGCACACACACACACACACGTTTGTTTTTTGTGAAAAGTGGGTTCATCCCATAGGTGTAACGGTTTTTATACTGTACAAACTGTATATTCTATGGCCCTATACCAACCCTACACCTAACCCTAACCCTCACAGGAAACTTTGTGCATTTTGACTTTCTCAAAAAAACTAATTCTGTATGATTTATAAGCGTTTTGAAAAATGGGGAAATGGGTTATGTCCTCATAAGTCACCCTCTCCTTGTAATACCTGTGTCATACCCATGTCATTATACAGAGTTGTGTCCTGATATGACACAAAAACAAGAGCACACACACACACACACACACATATATATATATATATATATATATATATATAAACATACATTGTGTGTGTGGAAGTGTGGAAGTCAGTTGCTGTTTGTTTACCAACATTCCACAGAATGTTTTCAGCAGAAGAAAGAAATTCTTACAGATTTGGAGAAATTTGAGGGCGAGTAAATGATGACAGAATTTCTGTTTATATATATTTATCAAACACATGCAGCCTTCATGAACACAAGAAACGTCTTTCAAAAAATAATTATTATTAATCTCAGATATGCTGTCCTCTTAATAAAAAGTAAAAATAAGATTTGGTCACACTTTATTTTAAGGTCCAATTCTCACTAATAACTAACTATTAATTACAAATTCTGGCATAATAAACTCCTAATTTGCTGTTTATTAATAGTCAGTAAAGTAGCTGTTAGGTTTAGGTATGGGGTAGGATTAAGGGATCTAAAATATATTCTTCCAGAATAAGTCATATACATATATATTAACAGCAAATATGCTATTAATATACATGCTAGTTAATAGTGAGAATTGGACCTTAAAATTGTGAACCTAACAAAAAGTGCTACCTAACATTTTATTAATTTTCTTTAGTACAGCGACAATTTCAAAGCCAATTATTTACTTAATTTTATATAAAAAACAACAACAAAACAAATGCTACACTGCAAAGATAATAAATGTGTGACAATAACATTTTAATGGAACTATCATGAGAAAAAAAGAAAAACAAGGAATTTTATTTAGTGGTTTTTCAATCAACTTTAAAATCTATACAAGAGCACTAACATGTAATTTTGTCCTTGTGCTTTTATATGCCACCTTTGTAAAATGATATGCTGTTCGCCTTATTTCCTAAGTGTGTGATTGCACTAAAGACTGCTCAGAGCTGTAAGAGCCAACAAGGACTTCAGACTCCTGATTCCAGCACAACCCATATCAAACGTGTTCAAGCTGTAATTGCGACACTAATCATAGGTTTAAAATTAACTATTTATTTTCTTTACAGGTGGTATATGCAGCAGGAGAAAAAAAATACATTTAAATGGAGGGCTATGAATCAGCCCTTGATTTCAGAAATATGCAGAACTTTTTGCTTTAATAATGAAGACTGTGGTGCCATCATTGTTTAAGAACTGGGCTCAAAGGGTGCTGTTCACTTTAAAGCCTTTAGCTACAGCTCTCTGGACAAAAGAAAGAATGAAAGATGAACACACATATAGTTGGTCTAAAAGTCAACGATAATTAGTGAAAATTCTCAATGAAAGTGCATGGAAAATGTACATAAATTACAGAATGATTTAATATTTGCATCTTCATCTGAGATCATTTGAGATGTTTCAAAGAGCATCTTGTGCTTCAATGAAAATCTGACCCTTTGGCAAAGTTGACATGCAAAACTTACGTAAAGAAAATCTATGGCATAATTGATACATTCTGATAATTTTCGGTTTGAATAAACAAGGTTTTCCATGTGGTCTCAGACTTTTGTATAAACAAACCCATACCTGTTGCAAAAAAAAACTCATATCGATATCAGCAAAGAGCAAGGTCGAATCAGTAGTCTAGTATTTTACATGTGTGCCCAGATATTAAAAGACCTTAGATCTTACCTTAAGTGAAGTGACATTCAGCCAAGTATGGTGACCCATACTCAGAATTTGTGCTCTGCATTTAACCCATCCGAAGTGCACACACACAGAGCAGTGAACACACACACACACTGTGAGCACACACCCGGAGCAGTGGGCAGCCATTAATGCTGCGGCGCCCGGGGAGCAGTTGGGGGTTCGATGCCTTGCTCAAGGGCACCTAAGTCGTGGTATTGAAGGTGGAGAGAGAACTGTACATGCACTCCCCCCACCCACAATTCCTGCCGGCCCAGGACTCGAACTCACAACCTTTCGATTGGGAGTCCGACTCTCTAACCATTAGGCCACGACTTCCCCTTAAGTCTCCAGAGACATGGAAGAGCAACCTCTTAGCAATAAAACTGTCCTCCGGATAAAAGCCCTGCTTCTAATGATGGCTGGAAGGTTGTGTTAAAAGTCTCAACAGAGTGCTCCAAAGTGTCTGGCAGCAGATTAGTCTTTGAGTTTGTCATATTATAAAGACATACTCTTTCTAAATTAAATCAAGAATCATAATAAGTAGTCATAATGGATATAATGGATCTGTTCCAAACCCTAGTGAGCTGCCAGCTATACCTAACACTGCCTACTGCCTACACTTATAATACTTTTATTCAGCAAGTGAAAGTGAAAGTGAAAGTGACATTCAGCCAAGTATGGTGACCCATACTCAGAATTTGTGCTCTGCATTTAACCCATCCGAAGTGCACACACACAGAGCAGTGAACACACACACACACACACTGTGAGCACCAGTGTTGGGGAGTAACTAGTTACATGTAATGGCGTTACGTAATTTAATTACAAAATAAATGTAACAGTAATCAGTTACAGTTACTAAGAAAAAATGAGTAATTAAATTACAGTTACTTATGAAAATTGTAACGATTACAAAGAGGATTATATTTGAATATTTACACACATCCACATACAGTTTATTTCTTTCCCAAATTGCACTAAGACATATGGCCCATAATCTCCGAGACGCGGAAAACACATTTGTAGAATCGAGTAATAAAAATGGAATTCAGCCTATAACGCGGACGCAATATGACACATTTTGGACGAATAAATCAAAAGTAGGTCAGTACACTTGAATCAAAACCCGATATGGACAGATGTCTGTGAATATTAAGCCGCAAAAAGACTGAATATGAATCCTGCACGTTCTGCGTGTCTGTGGAAATCAGGCGCTGACTGGACATCGGGAGAACCGGGACTATTCGCGGTGGCCTGGCAGACGATTTGGCCTTCTACTTTAATATTGTTATTGTATAATTGCAGGCCGAATATACTAAAGCTATTATTTCCGAATCCGCCATTCGATAATTAAATTTCTAATATATAATGAATCGGTTAGTCGTGACTGGCAATGGTTGGGCTCGCGCGCTCTCCGCGCCTCCGCCGAACGGTTTGGATCAGACTCCGAGTAATCAATGCGAGAGAGAGAGAGACCGGAGTGAACTGTGTAAGCGCACAGCTGGAGCAGAGAAGCGACACTTCTGTTCAGGGTTTCAGGTGCAGGTCAGTTTCATCTGTAAATATGCTAATGTAGTTTTGTCTTTGTTTACTTAGTCAAGCAGCAGCAGCACATTGCTCGCAATCACTCAAAATACTGTATAAACGACGTCATTATTATCTATTGTAATGTTACAGTAGTAAGTTAGCAGACAAATCATCATATTTTATCATAGGTTTAGGGGGAGCTAGTGGATACAAAATCACAACCCTTAGGATAATTAATATAGCCTATGGTATGGCACTAACCGTGGTTTAACTATGGAATTTGTAGTAAAAATAAATACAAGTGGTAATTCATTTGCCAAAAAAACTAAATTGCACTTACCAATGTTTCAGGAGTTTAGTACACAAAATAGGACACATGCTTATTAGATAACCGTATTTGAGTTGATGTATATGCTTTTATTTTTTTATTAACTATTTTTCCCCAAACCATTGTTAGATGCAGTTAGATGCCTGTAGTTATGCAAAGATTTGGTTTCAAAAACAGTATCTATAAACTATTTCTTTTGATTTTAAATCTGCTTTGAACTTCAGATCAATCTCTAAGTAAAAGTCAGTACTAAAGTCTGATTGTGTGGTGGATGTGTTCAAATTTGATCATCTTAATTCAGGTGATGAAGGATGGTGAAAGTCTGACAGTATTGAGCACTACTGTAAGGTTAAACCTGCATGGTGTAAAATGGTTGAAGATGATTAACAGTTGCAAATTAACATTCATTACAAATTTATAAAAGTAATCAAAATGTACTCAAAAGTAATTAGTTACATTACTTTATTAAAGTAATTAAAAAAGTTACACTACTATTACATTTTAAATAGGGTAACTTGTAATCTGTAACCTATTACATTTCCAAAGTAACCTTCCCAACACTGGTGAGCACACACCCGGAGCAGTGGGCAGCCATTTATGCTGCGGCGCCCGGGGAGCAGTTGGGGGTTCGATGCCTTGCTCAAGGGCACCTCAGTCGTGGTATTGAAGGTGGAGAGAGAACTGTACATGCACTCCCCCCACCCACAATTCCTGCCGGCCCGGGACTCGAACTCACAACCTTTCGATTGGGAGTCCGACTCTCTAACCATTAGGCCACGACTTCCCCCAAAAAGTCGTGGGGTTTAAATTAATCAAGAGTGACAGGAAAGACTTGTATAATGTTACAAAACATTTCTGTTTTAAAGAAATGCTCTTCCGTTGAACTTTCTATTCATCAAAGAATCCTGAAAATAAAAATATATCATGATTCCCACAATATGAAACAGCTCAACTGTTTTGAACACTGATAATTAGTGCTGTCAAACTTGCGATTAATCGCATCCCAAATAAAAGTTTTTGTTTGCACAATATATGTGCGTATACTGTGTATATTTATTATGTATATATAGAAATACACACACATACAGCATATATTTTGAAACTATTTACATGTATTTACATGTCTATGTTTATATTCATATAATTGATATTATACATAATTACATTTAATATAAAAACATAACACATTTTTCTGAAATATATGCATGCATGTGTGTGTATTTATTTATACAAAATACATATAAACAGCACACATGCATATATTATGTAAACAAAACCTTTTATTTTGGAATATATTAATCACGATTAATCATTTGACAGCACTACTGATAATGCTAATAAATTAAATTAAAATAATATTATAATGATTTCTGAAGGATCATGTGTCTCTGAAGACTGGAGTAATAATGCTGAAAATACAGATTTGCATCACAGGAATAAATTAAGAAAACTGTTCTTATAAATTCTAATAATATTTCACAATATTTCTGTTTTTACTGTATTTTTGCTCAAATAAATCCAGACTTGGTGAGCATAAGTAACTAATTTCATATATATATATATATATATGTATACATATTCCCAACCACAAACTTTTGAACAGTTTTATGTGTGCTATGTTTTAAATTATTGCTTGTGTGGGCCACTCACCATGTTTTGGAGCAAAGATAATAATATCACATACTCTATATTCAAATAAACCTCACTGAGTGATGATTTGTAATCGTTCTGTTTATTTATTCACACAAGGGGGGGGGGGGGGAATTTAGCTGAAACTGTTATGGATGGAAAGCTGATTCATGATAAGACCCGGACACGAGTGAAATGCACATCTCATAATTCCTCCATTTGTATTTTCACCGCATACTGTGGTGTGCAGAGCATCTTTAAGTTATGTCTGCTACAGTGTCTGTGCTTCTGTGGAATAAAACTACGTGGTAATGAATCCGGCAAAGGCATTGCATTTCTAACCACCGGTTTGTTGTGTAATACTTCGGCAAAACCCGTAAAGATACATAAACAATGTATGTCTTAATACTGATGTGGTAAGAAACTATTTGACTGGAAAATCATGATGGGGTAAATCATGCAGATATTCTTCACATCATGCAAGGCTCAACCACCCCACGAGTCTGTTTCCTTTTCCATGCAGTCGGGGAGTTTTCTAGCTGAGTTATTACTGATCAACATGCAATATCCATCTGAGGAGGCATTATCATTTTGCAGAGCTTCATGGCCCTTTGCCCCTCTGTGTTAGACTGGCAGAGAGATAAATTGCCTGGGGGCTGCTCTGGGCCCTGATTGCCTACCGCTGCAACTTGTCAGAGACAGGGGAAGAGGACACTTGGAAGGGAAGAGATAGCTGACACACAGGCTAGTAAGGGTGCATGCATTTTTCATACCGTCCCCTTAATTGAGGAACCTGCGTGAGAAACTCACAGACGTTTGCTTGCTGCGGCTGTTGCTGTCGTCGTTCAGATTTACAGGGATTCGTCGCTTTTGAAATCCAATCTCCTTTCTTCCCGAGCAGAGGAGGCTCTGATTTACCTCTTTGAGAATAGCTCAGGTAAAAACAGAATGTAAAAGTTGTGGAAACGCCTTGTTTTGGTGCAGAACCTTGCATGTGCAAGGTAACGGTAACCCTTTTCAACTCTCAATTTGTCCTCAAAAAGTTTGCTAGGTATGCTTTACACCCTAGATCACAAGGACCTACTTCCATTTGCAAATCAGTTTTATCTTTGTCTATTTTAAAAAAAAATCGAATACCATTTAAGAAAGCTTCTATTCAAGACTCCACTAGCAAAACAACATTTAGAAATAAACAAGGGGCTCAAAAATCACATATGCTTTGTGCTACCTCTGATACGCTTAAGAGACATCAACGTGCTTCTTATCCACGATTAAAACTTGGCTTCTGGGAAACGAGCATCACCAAGAGTTATTTTCAACAGAACAATTGAAACCCAGTGTGATGAATCAACATATTGCATGCTTTCGTATCACTTGGAGGGCAGAGGAATATTGTAGTAACTTGTTTTATGTTGCAATTTCCAGTTTAATGCAACACTGCCACCTAGTTGTATCTTTCAGAGTTGTGTTCTCTATGTTTAGATGGAGATTCATCAGGTTTAGATCTTTCTGTCATTATGTAAACTGTTCCTGAGCAATGTGAACATTTGTTGTGCCTGTGCTTCATTTTATTTTTAAGAAAACTAAACACCACAAACTACAGTCAAAAAGTCACACGGATTTCCATTTTTCCAATTTAATACATTTTTCCATTACAAATTATACTATCAGCATAAAAAATTACTCTGTGAAATTTCAATCTTATTTTCTAGTGTTAATCCAGTATTATTTGCTATTAAATAATTTATTCACATTTAGATTTTATATATACATATATATTCCGTTTTGTCGTTAGACTTTCAATAAAGTTTCAGTATTTTTGTTGTGCTCATCATTTTTATTAGGCTATTTATTTGTTTTGTATATATATTTGTATTTTGCTTTAGTTTATTATTTGATTTTTTAATTATTTTAATTTCAGTTAGTTGCACATGCACATTTCTAGTTTTTTGTTTACAATTTATTTATATTTTAATTCATTTCAGTATGAAAGCACATTTCCGTCACTGAATAAAATAGCAAAAAAGTTAATTATTTTTGTTTTTCCTTTGCAATTGTGAGTTTATATCTCACAAATCTGATGAAAAAAGTCACAATTGTAAAGAAGAAAAACTCGCTAGCACACCAATTATTATTATTATTTATTTTATTTATTTTTTGTTGTTGTTGTTATTCAGTGGTAGGAATGGGCTTCCAGATTTCAGCTTTATTTAAAACATTGATAATTTTTTATATAGTTTTAGTTTTAGCAAAAACAACACTTATCTGTACGAAGGAGTGCACACTAGTGAAATAAAGGAATAACCTGAAGGTGAGTAAATTTGGGGGTGAACTATCTATCCCTTTACATTAGCTTTTGATTCAGATTTTCCACATGATCTCAGACTTCTGGCATCACTGTGTATGTTTATATATCAATGAACTGTACATTACACAAAAACCTTTATCTTTAAATGTTTCTAGAATTTATCTCATCTGCATGTTTTACCATCTTCCAGGTAAAAACCTCACTGCTTAGAAAGGTAACAGCACACCTCTCTTCAATAAGTCATATGATTTGAGCTATTATTCATGTCTGAAGCACAAAGTGGGTTGTGAAAAGTGTAATCAACACTAACAGTGAGATTGGCATCAGCCAACACCTCTAATAAGCACATAAGCATAAGAAACAGAGTAATCGGTGTGGCTGTCTGCTAAAAAGCAGAGTTTGGTCAAATTGAGGTCTAAACTATCCGTAAATTGTTTTGTCAGAGATCTATTGTTATTTAATGTCAATTCATGAGAGGTTGTAATGGTCCTCTCTGTTGCAGCTCTCATCCTTCCACAGAAATCAATAACTCATCCACCATGACTGATTCCACAACTTCTACAACAAATAGACCATTTATAACGAGCCACGGCCTGACAGTTCTCCTCAAACAACAACAGAAGGCCATGATCCTCTTTCTTTAGGAATAGTTCACTTAAAAATTTAAATCTGCCATCATTTAGTCGTCCTCAAGCCTTTCAAAAAATTGTGACATTCTAAATGTTAAGGGTGAAAGGGTAGCTTTCATTAAAAGATTTTGACTAATGGTCTGAGAGGTCAAAACATCAAAAACATGCAACTACTTACTGAAGTTGTGAGCGATCTTTGAATTCAACATGATTTCCATAGTACTGATGGACTCTGATGTGCTGATGCAGCCTATCTCTCTCACTCCAAACAGCTCAAACAAGCGTGTCGTGTCAATTTCAATCTTCCTGGGGTTCCTGCGAGACCACATTGACTTCTCGATCTGTGAAGGCAGGGAACAGTCGATACCTCCAATATTTCATATGATATTATTTCATATCAAGACATTGCCTTGAATGCAAGTGATCTTCAGCAGAAACAGATTTAGCGCAAACAATTTCACTGAAGACACAGCCATGCTGCAAATGCAATGTGCAATGTTGAATTACTCTGTATGGTGAATTCATAAGCGAACAACATCATCACACACATTTAATAAATGAGGGGCTTTCTTTCACCAAACATGCAAATGGTCATTCTGCATTTTAAATCAAATTTTGTGTCAAACAGGGTTATTGTAATGAACTATAATTAAAACTTGAAACTGAATTTACAACCATAAAAAAATGAAATAAAATATATATATATATTTTTTAAGCTATTGTAATAATATTTCCCAATATGACTGTATTTTTGATCAAATAAAGGCAGCCTTGGTGGGCATGAGAGAATTCTTTAAATACATGCACATAATTCGTAATCTTAAATGACTAACCAAAATTAATTTGGCAATTTTGATATTATACAAATACATTTATACTAAAATGGCTTAAATGATATTTTGATTGACCCAGGGTTATTATAGCTAAAACTAAAGCTAACACTATTATTATAAAATTATATGTTGAATGAAATAAAATATATAAAAAATTTAAATCTACATATTTTATTTCAGCTAGTTCAGCAACATTTCTCATTTTTATTTAATTTACTGGATGAAAGTATATATTAACTAAAGATATATATATATATATATATATATATATATATATATATATATATATATATATATAGGCATATTATAAAAAACTACTAAAACATATAAACTAAAAAATAAAAATAAAAATATAAAAATAAAAACTAATTTAAAATATTAATATAAACTGTAGTAGGATCTCACTAACACTTGTTTGAAATTAAAATTAGATTTATATAAATATTCAACATTCAAACTATTCATAAAAACTATAGTAGTATTTCAAATACACTAAAATAGCACTGAAAGAAAAATGTATAAAAAATATATAGACATATTTAAATACCAAAAGGCTACTTAGAATTAAAATGAAATGGAAAGTATAAAAGTAATTAAATATCCATAAAATCCAGTATTAGTACAGTAGATACAGTAGTATCTAAATGACACTAGTCTGACCAAAAATCTGCCATGTCTGGAGCCCTTCCAAATCTAAAACAGAAGGCAGAAGCTGATACCTTGTCCTGAGCCAACAGGTCCCAGTGAAAAGCTTTCGTCCTCTCTGAAAGCTGTTTGGATTTGATGGGCAGCGGAGGTGGTAAGGGGGCAGGAGGGACAGGACCTGGCACTGCTGATGGGACAGGCAACGACGGGGGCAAAACAAACGGAGCCGGTGATGAGCACATCTCCACTGCTGAGGGCGTCCGGTCAGGCTTGTGCACAGCTCTGCTCTGTGCTGTTAGGGTTGGCTTTGGTTCTGCTTCTGATGCTTCCAGGGAAGCAGTTTCTGGCTCTGGTGCTGCTGGAGAAGCTACAGGAACATTCGGGAATGTTCTGGGCAGGCGTGGTCTCACTGAAGGTGGCACCGGTGGAGGAGCGAGCGGCACGTGGCTGTTCTTTGTCTTACTATCCGTCTCTGTAACATCAGTGAGATCTTTCTCAGGGGCTTCATAGAAGTGTCCAAGCTCTGACTTTTGTTTCCAGTCCACACACAGCTGTTTGATCGCATTCACCCAGCCATCTCGCTCATTTGTTGTGGCCTCTGGGGTCATGTGGTCACTTTTTGGTATTCGGAACCTAACAAAGACACAAAACAAAGAGTGTTGTTGAGAAACTTTTGGTCTCACGATCATTTACTCCTCCTGACTGGTCAAGATCAGTCACTGGAAGCACACTCGACTCACACGAAGTTATTCTTGTCGTTGCGCAGCGTGAAGGTGTCGGTGTTGCAGGGGACGTCCACCCTGACATTACCGTCTGAAAGATGGATGACAAGAGCTGTGCCGTCACCCCCAGCACACCTGACATCATCCACACTGGCGTAAATGTCTGAGAGACTCCAGACAAACTCGTCAGAAGAAACGGACAAGCCTGCATCACCGCCGGCAGACTGCTGAGTGACGGGGAGCAAGGTCAGCTGACCAGTCTGAAGATGAGCCTCGTATCTAAGAGTGAAGAACAGTCAATGGACCTTAAAGTACAGTAAAACCAGTAAAGCTGTGCAATGTTATTTCAATTTAAATTAACTGCTTTCTAATTTCAATATATTGTAAAATGTATGGATTCCTGTGATGCAAAGCTAAATTTTCAGCATTATTACTCCAGTCTTTAGTGTCACATGATCCATATATAAATATATATACAGTATTTCTAAGGGGTGTTTGGTGTGGGGTGTTCTAAGGGGTGTTCTGGGGCTGGATTCACGAAACAATATGAATTATAAAATTCTCTTTCTTTAGAAAAGAAATGTTGTATTCCTTGAAATACTTAATGTTCGTATCTTTTCAATTAAGATTGTTCTTATGACTTAAGAATAATTAAAATTCTTGAAAAGAATCTATATGGAAATCAACGTACATAGTAAATCAACGTAATTTTTTTGTATTTAAGCAATATTAAAACTTTAATTTTCTTCTTAAGAAAAAATAAGATGTTCTGAAGCACATATTTGAGAACTTCTTTAAAGTTTTTCAAGGATTGCACTTCAAAAAAATGCATATCAATTTCAAATTAATCTTAAGTAATAATTAATTTCTTAACTTCTTTCAAAATAAGATTTTAGTGAATCCAGCCCCTAGTTCCTATTTATGATAGGCTACAATGTACCCCTATCTGATTTTTTTTTACCTGTTTTCAATTCAATTCAAGTTTATTTGTATAGCGCTTTTCACGGTACAAATCATTAAAAAAGCAGCTTTACAGAAGATTACGTTTCTACAGTATATTTAGTAGTAGCTTGTCAGTGTTGACTATGTCAAATTGATGTATTATAGGTAATATATATACAGGCATGTACTGGCCACCAGGACTACCGGGAGATTCCCGGTGGGCCGCGGTCCGGTTGGGCCGCTGCGTTATGTATTTTGTTTTTAAATCATTATTAATCGCAAATATATTCGGAAGTATATTGTTGTATGGTCCAATACCGGCCTTATGTGTCTCTCTGATGAAGCCGCGTGATGCTGATGCGAGCTGCGAGACGTGACGTGTTCACTGCTCATTGGCCAATCAGAATCAAGTTCTATCCTTGAAAAGCGGCCGCTTTACAACTACAACGAAATTCAATGTGTTAAATAATAAAATATCTAAGCGTAAAGGAGGGGCCGAAAGTTGAGAGAGAGAGAACGACAAGCACTTGAGGCAGATGCCGCCAAATGTGTCAAGATAAATAAATTATTTGCTGGAAGGCAAAAGACTTAAGTGAAGACGTCAGCAGGGCGGGACTTGACTGTTGAGGTGAGACAGAAATGTAATGATACACGTAGGCTACTATGCCACCACTCACTGATCTATATAAATGACATTTAAAATTCTCAGCTCTCAGGTTCTGTCCATTTTATTACAAAATTCAGACAATACCGTTTTGGCGTTAGAAAATGTGACGTGACAGATCGCTTTAGCGCCTCAGTTCAAGTAAACCGATCATCTGTTACTTTCTGTTTAAAGATACAGTACAACTTACCGAAATGTATATATGCCTCATATATAATATCGACAGTGTTGGGGAGTAACTAGTTACATGTAACGGCGTTACGTAATTTAATTACAAAATTAATGTAACTGTAATTAGTTACAGTTACTACGAAAAAACGAGTAATTAAATTACAGTTACTTATGAAATTTTTAAAGATTACAAAGGGGATTACATTTGAATATTTACACACATCCACATACAGATTTAACTGATTTCTTTCCCAAATTGCGCTGACTATTATGAGACATACGCCCTAATAATTTCCGGGATGCGGAAATACAGTCTGGTTCGTAGAATCCAGTCATAAAAATGGAATGCCTAACGCGGACGGAATGTGCCACATTTTGGATTACTATATCAAAAGTAGGTCAGTACACTTGAATCAAAACATGACATCGACTAGTGTCTGTAAATATTAAGCTCCAAAAATGCAATATACAGTATGACTCCTGCACGTTCCGCGTGTCTGTGGAAATGAGCCGGGGACTGGACACCGGGAGAACCGGGACAATTCCCGGTGGCCTTGCAGCCGATTTGGCCGTCTATTTTAACTGTTATTGTATAATTGCATGCCGAATGTACTAAAGCGATCATTTGCGAATCCGCCATTTAATAATTAAATCTCTAAAAAGTCATGAAGTGTTAATCATGACTCGCGCGCTCTTCGCGCCTCCGCCAAACGGTTTGGATCAGACTCAGAGTAATCAATGCGAGAAAGAGAGAGAGAGAGAGAGAGAGAGAGGGAGAGAGAGAGAGAGAGAGAGAGAGAGAGAGAGAGAGAGAGAGAGAGAATAGAGTGATCTGCAGGAGCAGAGAAGCAGAACTCCTGTTCATGGTTTCAGGTCAGTTTCATCTGTTAAGATGCTTTTTTGTCTTTGTTTTTTTATTTATTTAATCAAGCAGCAGCACGTTGCTCATCAGTCATCAATCAAAATACTATATAAGGGACATCATTATTATAAACCAAAGCCAAACAAAGATTTTATGCATGAGTTCTCTGAGTTTTTAGCTGATGTTGTTCCTAAATATGATAAGCTTTTGGTTTGTGGGGATTTCAATATCCATGTGTGTTGTCCCTCAAACCCACTTGCTCATGATTTTAAAACTCTTTTAAGTTCTTTTGGCTTAAATCAATGTGTGGAAGGTCCGACACATCAACTTGGCCACACGTTGGATCTCATTATTTCACACTGGCTCTCAGTTTCACTTGAAGAAATAACAGAATCTGGTATCTCAGATCACTTCCCCATTAGATTTGAGATCAGTATTCCACCACCCACTAGTAAACCTGTCTCCTCAGCCTCTAGGCATCACACCCTCCGTAGGTGTAGAGTTTGCTTCTGCGTTTATGGGCTCACAGTTTTATGCTATGAATGGTCTGGTCTCTCCTTCATCCCCAGATAATATTCTTTCTGTGTTTCTCTCCACAAGCACTGAAATTCTAGACTCTATTGCCCCTTTTCGGACTAAATCTATTAAACCTAAGGTGGATCCTTGGCTAAATGACATCACAAGGGCCCTTAGGCAACACTGTAGGCAAGCCGAACGAAAGTGGAAAAAGGACAAATTATTTTCTTCACTAGGTTTATTAAGAGACAGCCTAGCCACATACCAGAAGGCTGTGAAGGCGGCGAAGATGCACTATCTTTCTTCAGTCATAAATAGCAGTTGTCATGAACCTAGAGTTTTATTTAATACCATTAACTCTGTGTTGAATCCATGCACCTCTGATCCGACAGAGGTTTCAGTTAGTACATGTGAGAAATTTCTTGGTTATTTTACTGACAAAGTAGCAGCTGTCAGGCAAAACGTGTTTGTACCTGCTGCTCCGGTGCTTTCTGCTGTTTTTGAGGATTTTAAGCCAGTTTCACTTACACTGCTTTCTGAGGTAGTGCAGCACATGAAACCCACCAACTGTCCATTAGACATTGTCCCAGCCAGGATAGTGAAAGAAGTTTTTAATACCGCCATTGGGTCAAGTTTACTCACTTTAATTAATTTGTGTCTTAGTCTAGGTTGTGTCCCAGCTGCATTTAAACATGCTGTGGTCAGGCCCCTACTTAAGAAACCAAATCTTGACCCTTCAGTGTTATCTAACTTTAGACCAGTTTCTCATCTGCCTTTTCTGTCAAAGGTTTTGGAAAAAGTTGTTTTTATACAGTTACAAGCCTTTATGCAGAAAAATTCTGTCCTCGAAAAATTTCAGTCTGGTTTTAGATCACGTCACAGTACCGAGTCTGCACTGCTAAGAGTACATAATGATATTGCCTTGTCTGTGGATGCCGGGAGTCCTGCTGTGTTAGTGCTTTTGGACCTCACAGCAGCGTTCGATACGGTGGACCATGCAGTCCTCCTCTCTCGTCTTGAGCATTGTGTGGGCATTCGAGGTTTGGCACTTCAATGGTTTAGCTCCTATTTAGCAGATAGGAGCTTCTCTGTTATGATTGGTGAATGCTCCTCGTCGGCTGCTCCTCTTTCTTGTGGGGTACCCCAGGGTTCAATTCTTGGCCCAATCTTGTTTTCTTTATATATGTTGCCGTTAGGGAGTATTATAGGAAAGCACAATCTATCCTTTCACTGTTATGCTGATGACTTGCAGATTTATTTGCCTTTAAAACCGAATGATAATGTCGCACTAGACTCCCTACTTAGTTGTATCGATGATATTAGGATGTGGTTGTCACAAAATTTTCTTAGTTTAAATAATGAAAAAACGGAGTGTATCATCTTCGGCAACCCAAACGGTTCAGCGGTGAGTTTGGGGGCTTTGGCTCCATACCTTAAGCCTGCTGTCAGAAATTTAGGGGTTACTTTTGATTGCGACATCAAATTTGACAAGCAAATCAGCAATATTGTCAAAATGAGTTTTTTTCAGCTTCGTCTTCTAGCTAAATTTAAGCCTTTTATTAATAGGCATGATCTAGAAAAGGTGATTCATGCTTTTATTAGTTCGAGGTTGGATTATTGTAATGCTCTCTATGTAGGTTTAAGTCAAGGCTCTATTGCACGACTTCAACTTGTGCAAAATGCTGCCGCTCGGTTTTTAACAAATACACCTAAGCGTGTACACATTACTCCTGTCCTCTATTCCTTACACTGGCTTCCAGTACAGTTTAGAATAGATTTTAAGATTTTGTTGTTCGTTTTTTAGGCCCTAAATGGCCGAGCACCGGAGTACATAAGTGAGATTTTAACCCTGCGTGAGCACAGCCGGTCGTTACGGTCTTCAAATCAACTGGTTTTAGTAGTCCCAAGGTCAAAGTACAAGCGTTGGGGTGATCAGGCGTTTGCAGTTGCTGCCCCAAGACTTTGGAACAAGTTACCCCCTGATATCCGTACAACTGCAGATGAAACTCTTTTTAGGTCTAAACTTAAAACCCACCTGTTTAGGATGGCTTTTAATACATAGTAGTGGTGACACAATTTCCCTCTTGCTGTTTTCTTTTTGTTATATGTATTTATTGTATGATATGATGTTTATTGTATTCTATGATGTGAAGCACTTTGGATACCTGACGGTTGTTGTAAAGCGCTATACAAATAAATGTTGATTGATTGATAAACGTTATTATTAACGTTTTATTATTTTACTATAAATCCAGAGAAAATGTTTACTATTGTTTAACTGTGGTAACCAAAAATGTAAAATTATTTTACAAATTTATTTATTTAAAAATAAATACAAATCCATTTGCAAAACAAAAAACAAAACAAGGTTATTGTATTTTTATAGAGGCTAATAAAAGCATGGTCAATTTTTGTAAGGGAAAAACATGACTCGTGCACAGTATTAGGATTTTTCTATAAACATATTGTAGTATTGTAGAGTATTGTATTGTAAAGTATAGTTTTGTTCAATCTTGAGTATTAAAGTCACGAGAGAGATGGATAACAGGGCAAAATAAAGAGACTGAAGAGAAAAATGGAAGTGAAGGTACAGTTCAGGAGATAACTTTTAATTATTTTGCATGTCCCCAAATTAAAGATTTAAACCTTTTTTTATGTCAGGTCCATAAAAAAATATAGTTTTGTCCATGAATTTGTTTGTATGAGTTTGAATTTTCCAGTCTGAATTTTTTTCCCAGTCCGCCCCTCCTGTAAATTAATGGCAAAGACATGGTTTCATTTACTACACATAGGCCTACTGAAGCTCGCAGTGTTTTCAACCTCTGCTGCCACAATATAGGAGGAGTACACGAGCACATAAACATCATTTCTAGAACTGCTCTGTCACTTCATGCATTTTACTTATTTTGAGAAAACTATCATCATATCATATACAAAGAGACAGTAGTTTAAAAAAAACACCAATTCTATTCTTTAGAGTCTATTATACAGAATAGAGGAGTCTATTATACAGGAGTCTATTATACAGAGTCAGGAGTCTATTATACAGAATATGACACATGCTTATTAGATAACTGTATTTGAGTTGATATATATGCTTTTATTTATTATTATTTAATTTTCACAAATTTAGAAAAGTAATCAAAAAGTACTCAAAAGTAATTAGTTACATTACTTTAATAAAGTAATTGAAAAAGTTACACTACTATTACATTTTAAACAAGGTAACTTGTAATATGTAACCTATTACATTTCCAAAGTAACCTTCCCAACACTGAATATCGATCAATCAGTCATCAATCAAAACAGCAGGAGAACAATTATGTCACAGAAGGTTACATTTACCTCAAGAAAGCCATTTAAAAACCATAGCAGGTTAGTTGAGAAAAATAGCCATAAGAAAGGAGCATTTTGCTAAATATGTGCACTATAGTACATATTTATTATACTTTCACCTGTCATTAAATAATTGTTATTATAATGAAAACTGCATTATATTTAATTTTAACTAGTTATTTTTAACATTTAATAATACCAGCGGATGCTCTATGTCTCTGTATATTTACAGCATTTATGTGAGATATATTTTTTCAATTTGTAATCAATTTTATATGCCTTTATACCTACTGTCGGTCTGTGTCATTAATGTGAACAAAAGACAAAGAGAAATAACTCACTGCTCTTGAATAACAGCTTTAACAAGGATATGTATGTATGTATGTGTGCAAGGATGAAAGAACCTGAGATACTTTGATCTCCTGCGAAACAGACAATACAAACATACACGGGCATCTTCGAGACACCCCACAGAGAGGAGGAGCAGGAGACCTCCTTCACTTCTGGCCATTTGTTTCATTTTAAATCCCTTCACCCATTCTTCCTTCTACTCAGTCTGCTCAAAATGATTACATAAAAATGTCAATGCAAGTGAACTAACACTCATGTCTAGTATCATTGGAAATGTCTCAGTGCAACTGGTACAATGGTCTCAATCTTACAAAAGTAGATTAGAAGATAATACAGATCCGAAGAGTCAAGAGATATCTTGATTACTGTGATGGGAGTGCCCTTTCCTAGGGTCCTCCATGTAAATTACCCGCTATTCCCATTGAGTTGTAAAACCACCCAGGCTTGGGACCTGAGTTAATGCAAATTCCAATTGTTAGTTCCTGTCTCCATCTCGGGGGATGTTTGTCTTGGTCTGAGGTATTTAAACGATTGCAGCAAGAGGATCATGGTGATTTCTGTAGCCAGAAAGGCCGTAGTGTGTTGTGTGTCTCTTCACTTCATACTATGTATTTCCTAAGGTCAGGTATGCATATTTTACTTTTAGATTCATCTTTGAGAATTTGATGTTTTGTATTGATATGGTTTTATGTGTTTCAATTGGATATGTAATTGGCAGAATACATATTTACCTGACTGATAATAAATTGTTACATTTGATTTTATTCTGTTTTACTCCATAGTTATGGACTCTAGTAGATTACGTTGAATCCTTGTTAGCGACATCAGCACCCGAATGAACAAGTTAATATAAACTAAAGAGTTTAACCAGAATAATCAAATGTCAGAATAATAGGCCTACTAATTAGAAACAGACGTACAACCAATTTGCATTCCAACCTAAATTCGAGGTCATATTAAAAGTAGAGTTAGGTTAAATAAATAATGGAGTCAGATTTGAGTTTAACCTAAATTGAATTTAAATAACCGGGAAACATGGCTTTTCAGGGACAATATAGTGACAGTGACTGAAAAGCATGTCCACTTCTTGGAGGAGGTGACTTGCTGTGATGAATCTAGAACTTTTAGTTCAGAGGAAGCCTGTGCCAATGCTCAAGAAAGTGTGCTGATTTCAGTTCTTAAGGAGATGCAGCACCATAATAATGCAGAGTCGTGGACCAGAGCGCAAGGTGTAAAGAAAGCATTAGAGAGTCATGAAAATCCTCAAACTTGAGGAGAACACAGCAAACAATCCTGTGGCAAAGATAACAGGTTTTGTTCTTCCTGTCAGAAAATAGGCCATTCAGAGGAAAAATGCTGGTCACTGGGAAGGGGTAGACCTCCACCTTATTTTCTGAAATGTAGGATATCACTTTCTAAAGGCAAAGATCTGGGCCCGTATTCATAAAGATTCTAAGAATCCTCTCAGAAAACTCTTAATTTAGCTTTAAAACTTTTACATAGGAGAATTTTCTTAGAATTCTGTCACTAGGAGCTACTTTTTGCATTAAGATTCTTTATGAATACGGGCCCTGGGGTTTACATGTAACAAGTCTACCTCAGGTAACACTCTTAGTGAGTTGACTGCATTGTTCATGCAAGGCCTTCAGCTACTGACTTCACTTGCTAGTGGGTTAGCAGCTTAATAGCAATGAGTTTAATATGGAAACATCCAAATTTCAATAATCCTGTTCGCATTTTCAAATTTATAATTGTGCTAAACATTTTGCGCATAGAACACACATTATAGTTGTTTGTGCTACTAAATGTACACATAGCTTAGTTGAGTTTATTCTTTAAAAAACACATGACTGCTTTACTGGTTTAAGGTTGTAGATGCTACATGCATTCTAGACCATGTGTCTTGTGTAAAATTGGAATAACTTTAATACTGGAATTGCATCGCAATTTCAAGTTGCATGTGTGTCTATCTATGTAGAATTTGTTTGTCTCCTGAGTGGCACACTCTGCTATTTTTCATATAGCTGCAGTTAAACCACGTAGAGGAGCATAGAATTGCCATGTGGCCACAGTGTGATTTCATAATTGGCTTAATGAAAATGCTCTCCTCACATATCAGCAAGAATTCACAGTACCTTCATCTAGTCTTTAAATAGACTAAATTAAATAAATAGGCCTTTAAAACATAAAAACAGTAATTGCGCATTGCATCACCTCTGAGCCTCCCCAGCTCCCCAACTTCTTTTTAACACAATAATGCAATATGGGACAACTTAAACCTTGTGGCACAAGCGATAGCAAACCAATTCATCGTTCACTGAGAAGCACCAACTAAAAATTTTATCTGATCAGAGAGAATGGCTAATATTATTTGGAAATGGAAACTCTGAATTTGCAACTAATCTTGCAAAAATAAAAACATTTTATGGAAGTATTTTGAGCCAGATCTCACCTCACACACCAAATTTACATAACAATTGTAAAACTTCCTTTCCTTTGTTTGGAGCATGACAGCATTTACACAAAGCCACAGTCGTATGCAGCCACAAAACACCATTTGATCTTTTAATCTTTTAAATTGACTTGAAAAATAATGAGAGGGGGGTGTAAAATACAAGAAGCCTTTATGTGCCACAGAGATCTGCATGTGTGAACAACACCATAAAACAGCATTTGTCAAACAGACAACACCGAAACAGGTGAACACATTTCTGCCCACAGATCTGACTGTAATGAGAGCAACAGCAACTAAAGCCATGGACATTGGTCTGTTGCAATTCATGACAACATGAGTGATAAAAACACCAATTAATCTAGAAAATGTCCCCAGTAGAACTGGGATCTCTAATGCTCATGACAGCAGACTGTGAAGGCTCAACTGCAAGAGCAGCATCAGGTGTTACACACTCAAGACTGCAGTGAAGCAGTAGCAGTAATTCAGATCTGACCAACGGAACACTGTTTCATCTGACATCTGGAATTAAAACTACAATACATGAGGATGAATGTAGTTAAAATAATTCCTCATGCCTGAACATGAAACTGATGAAAGTTCAAAATTAACTGTGGTTCTCTTTGTATTTGTTTCTGTCTCAGGCTGACCACTGCAATTCTTTGGAGAACAGATACCTGGAAGGTGTCTGGTCCCATCTGCTCCAAGCCAGGACAGGAGAATTGTCACATAGCCTGAAATGTGGGAGATGAATGAGAAGACACATGAAGGGGCCATTCACACCTCACAGTAGAACATCACTATACAAAAATCTACATGGCCTCCCGGATTAGAACCGGAATTAAATTTTTGCAACACAGATTGCTATAGATTAGACACCATTCATCTCCCAGACATGAACACAGAACACACACCTCCACCATTGCATCACCTCATTGAGACTATCCAGTCTACAAACAGAAGACAATGATGGCTTAGATTACAAACGTGGTACTCCACTAAAGATCTATTGTCCATCTTCACACTGACAGAACCACATAGCCTCACACACACAAGACGATAGAATTAATTACATTCCCAAAAGATACAACATATCTACTATCTGCAACTGTCTAAAAAACTCATGGAACAACACTGTAACACACATTTGCACGACAAGTCTCAGATCGAAGGCGCAAATTTTTGAACACAGAGGCAGACAAGCCTTTACAATTTAAAATATTGAATCTTTCTGATTGTTATTAGGATGGTTGACAAGCCAGAGGGGCCCTGGTTTCCCAACACATCACTAATGATAATAAGCATTATTAAAATTATTAAATGTGAAGTGCCTGCACTTCATTTCTGTCAATCAATTATAAAATTTAAAATTCTACCAAACAATCAACTGTGACAGCCTGCATATCAGATACCCATTCACACACACACACACACACACACACACACACACACACACCTGTTACTAGTAATTTAGGATTTCCATTGTAAATGTTTTAATCATGTTCTAAGTCACTTCTTAAAAACCTTAGATCTTCTTAAGTGGCTTGCAATAGAAGATTCCTGAATTAACAGTGTGATATTGTATATACCTTCATAATTGTGATTGAATATTATTCTTATTGTCATTATGACTTGTTTATTGAAGCATACCTCTAAATTAATGCTCAAGTTATACTGACCTCTTGCTGCATTTTCTTTGAGTCATTCATAATGTATGCTTACATGGGACCACTCTACCATATTTGACCTCGAAAGACTTTTAACATCAGATGTACCACTTGCACTGGCTGACATGAATTCATCAAGTTTCTTGTATGTTTTATTGTTCTTATGTTAACTTATGACTATTTTATCTTACTCCATGGGTGACGACATTAAGCTGATCAGAAGTCAGTCATTGACTGGTCACTAAGATGCTTTTCAGGTGTCCCACACAAATCAGTGTGTAAGCAAGGAGAACACCTTCACCTACTGAAGTCTGTCTAAAAAAACCGCACCGCTAGAGGTGAGAGGATTCACGAAGATGGGTCAGACTATCGTCCTAGAGAAGGTGCCATAAAGAGCAGAGGTTTCTCAATAAAGGAATGACACGTAAAATGAACAAGTCGTAAAGTCTCAGATTGACCCACTGAACTGTGCTCACATGCTGAGCTCAACCACAGGTAGAAACCCTGGAGATATTCATCCACCTGCCAAACTCAAGCGACACACACATGCTTAGACTGAATGTTCTGCAGATGAATACAGCCCTCAGAAGGTTTCTAAAGCTGCTAACATCACAAAGACAATTTTGAGATAACATCTCGAAGATAAACAATCATCTAACAGTGACCCCATTGGATTCATCTGAATGTGACCCATTGGGGGTCAAACGGAGGAACATGTGTATATGTATATTTGTGTGTGTGTTAAGCGAAGTAGCTATTTTACATTTGATTATGCAATATCTGTACCTGAAAACGGTGCTATTTATGGTAATGTTTTCTTATTTTATTACTGACTGTTCACTTGTCTTCATTAATGTTTGAACTTAATAGTTAGTGTTTATTGTGGTATTGAAATTGGAATTGTGAAATTATAGTGCAGCTTATTTACAAAGAAAACAATAGCAATATTATTTTTATTTATGTATTTATTTTTGGCAGGGCAAGTACAGTTTTGAACCCTAGCATTGAGCTCTGCATTTGAATATATAAGCCAGTATACTTCAAGGATTTTTAAAGGCCTTTGATTATGTTAAGAAAAATTAACAATAAATCACTTCACAATCAAAAAAGTGTCATGTTGCAGCACATGAAATAGTAACAGCAGAAATTGTGTACCCTAAGCATTAATATTTCTATTAGAATAGTAAGAAGCACATAAATTAAGACCTTTAGATATTTAAAATAAAGCCTATTAAAAATCATTAGCATTTTCTTTGTTTATTATTTTAATAGTTTTTTCTTGGTTTTGATAGTAATACATTCTAATCAGTAATTTTACATGCAGATTAATGTATGTATAGACATGTAGTGTGTGTTTGTGTTTGTGTGTGTGTGTGTGTGTGTGTGTGTGCGCGCGCGCCCATGTTTACATGCCTAGTGGGCCGGTCTGGATGAAGTCCAGGGCTGATTTTTTTGTCCCAGTCCAGCCCTGTGTGTGTGTGTGTATATATATATATATATATATATATATATATATATATATATATATATATATATATATATATATTAGTGGTGGGCCGTTATCGGCGTTAACGTGCTGCGTTAACGTGGGATCGTCGCCGTTAATCTATTTTCAAAGTTGGGTTGGGAGCTGGGTCTATACTAAGCAAGCTATGATGACTTTCACCTTGATATTTTATATAACCGACTGGCTGAGGCCAGCCTAAAAAGATGCTCAGGACAGTTGACGGGCCACTGCTGCGCATCGTCACTAAAGCTTATCTTTTTCACGTGTTTTTAAGCCTTACCGCTTGTCGATTTAAACATTAAAGCATCCAAACACAAGATGCGGAAAAGCTGAACAGAGTAGCCGGTTACTCGCGCGCTGTGTTCGGTGCGGAGAGAGAGATCGAGAGCCGCGTATCACGGACAGCGACACTGAACCGAGCTCTCTTCTGCGAAGTTCTCCTCGAAGTCCCTCCTGCACCTGAACGAACAAATACAAATCGCAGTTTGAACCAACAAAAAGATGTGAAAGAGCCCAATTCAGTTCTCGCGGTGTTCTGGTGTTCAGTGCTCATACAGAGAAACACTCAAAACACTTGAACATCGAATTTGCTTATTTTTGCTCTTGTGCCGACAAATACATACAAAATATGTCAAAATATCCACCTTGGAAATTATGCTCGAAAAAACTGTCAGTTATTTCTTAAGTGAAAGTAAACAGGTGAGGAAAAAAATGGGATGTGTATTATATTGGATGCGTTCATCGTCTCTTAAAGTGACCGCGTCTAATTTAGCTACTGGCTGCTGTAATGTTTGTGAAACGGGATGAGCCCAGTTTCTAATGCACCACCTAGGTTGATAAACCCCTTCTCAAAGACTTACTGTTTGTCAATTTTATTTGGGTAACACACATATTCTGAATGCCTTTGGCAGAATTCGAATGAGCTATTTTAATCTAGATTAATTTCAAGATCACAGTGAGATTAATCTAGATTTAAAAAATTAATCTATGCCCACCACTAATATATTTATATATATATATATATATATATATATATATATATATATATATATATATATATATATATATATATATATATATATATATATATA
Organism: Carassius carassius; assembly: GCF_963082965.1. Classification (NCBI taxonomy): domain Eukaryota; kingdom Metazoa; phylum Chordata; class Actinopteri; order Cypriniformes; family Cyprinidae; genus Carassius; species Carassius carassius. Next base: position 24,490,442 of record NC_081800.1, read on the forward strand.
TATATATATATAAATATCTATAAAAGCAGAATACTATCATTTAGTACTCATTGTTAGGGTTTTGTAAAAAAAAAAAAAAAAAAAGTATGTGTCAAAAGGATGCCTGTCATAATGAGTAAGCACCACTACAATGATAACAACAAACATGGCCTAAAGATGAAGTAATAAGATGTTTGTGACTTATGTTCCAGTCTAACTTGTATAACAACTGCTAATCACTTGTTTACAAGAACCAGAGACAAAACAAAGTTACAAAATGTTCATACTTCTTCCATTTGAATGATGCCAGTCCTCCTCTCTGCAGTAAAATCTGACCCTCTTTGAGGTTGTCTGGAGTTGGAGGCAAGGGTGAAGAACGGGTTTCCACAGACCCGTTCACAAGAGGGCTGTATATATTACTGTAGATGATCTGATTTATCAGCTGCATGATCTGAAGTCATCAGGAACCCAGTTTGATTAAATCAATTATTATGATTAAATCATCAAATGAGCATGCAAACTCATAATAACAATGATTTACAGTAGAAAGCACAGCAGATCTGCTATGTATTTAAATAAATATTTCTGCTAAAATGTTCTCACCCTCAGGCCATCTAGGATGTAGATGAGTTTCTTCATGGGAACAGATTTGGAGGAATGTAGCATTCCATCACTTACTCATCAAGGGATGCTCTTCAGTGAATGGGTGCCGTCAGAATGAGAGTCCAAACAACTGATGAAAACAAAACTATAATCCTCAAGTAATCCACATCACTCCAGTCCATCAGATAACATTATTTGAAGCAAAAAAACTGTGTGTTTGTATGAAACAAATCCATCATTACGGCGTTTTAAATGTAAACCTATGATTTTGGCCAAAATATAAGTTGATGATCAATTATATTCCTTTCTCCAGCGGAAAAATCCAAAGATCTACTAACATCTTTGTTCAGATCTGTTTTAGACTGTTTTGTCTTGTAAACAGTTCATGATCTGTGCATATTTCTCTCTTGATTCGGACAAAATAAAAATTTTCACTGGAGACAATAATATTATGAATAGAGGATTTTTTGCTGGAAGCAATGGTTTGAAGTTTTAATAAAGGATTTATTTCAACAAGTGTTTGACTTCACAAGACATTAACTGATGGACTGGAGTGGTGTGGATTATTGTGATGCTTTTATCAGCTGTTTAGACGATGGCACCCATTCACTGCAGAGCATCCATTGGTGAGCAAGAATTTCTCCAAATAGTGTGAATAAACAAACTCATCTACACCTTGGATGGCCTGAGGGTGTAAAGTAAATTAGCATTTTTGGGTGATCTATTCCTTTAATGATCTGGAACAAAGTTCAAATTCAATCCATGTAGCATGTGATGTTCTCACCTGCTGCTTGTCCTCTAGGGACGCAGCTTCCAGCTCATAGTCAGACCGACCTCTAAACGAAATGGAGAACCTGGTACCTGGAGCATCGTGGCAGTTTTTCACCTCAGAAAAACAGAGCTGCCGTTTTACAATGCCTTTCTCGATGCTGCACAAAAGGCTTATGCTGAAATCAATCTGAAGCAAAAAAAAATTAGGCACTTTTTAAACGTGGTTTCTAGAGAACAGTAATGTATTCGAGCAGCTCAGCGTGTCGATACACACCTGCAGCACCCGTTTCTGCCATATATAGCGGTTGAACTTGCGGACACTGAAGTTGTACTGTGACTGTTTTTCCTGCAACAGAGATATCGATGATAATGTTAAACAAAGGATTTAAGAAATAACTAATAATACTTCCTCGTTGCAAAAGGTCACTTTACAAAACTCAAGTAGGACTGATTACAGTCACCATACAGAGGCGATTATAATGTATTAGGGCTTGTCCTTTAAGAACTGGTTGAACAACAAATCATTTCCTTAAAAAAAAAACAACAACTGTCAAAACATACTAGCCACTTTAAAGTTCTTAAGAAAAATTTGTCCTCTGAATGACTTACACAGCCATATTGCCGACATATTTTCTGATTTAATAAAATGCAACTCAAAGGGAAAACATTTTTAAAATGTTGATAAGATCTTTAAATCTTCATTTAACATGAAGGTCAGGAGTTTTAAACATATCCCATACTGCACCTCCGGCTGAAAGTTCCTCTGCTTGTATAACATGTCATTGTTAGCCCGCATCAGAGCTTCATCGATACTCATTTTGCCTGATTTCACCCAGTTCATGACATTCAGCTGCATTTCGTTGCTAAGCTGTAGAAACAATGAGAGTTTTAGTCAGTAACTGTGATTATTCTTAAGACAAGCACATGCAGTCTCCATGCAACACTATTTGGCAACAATGAATTCACTCTCAACAAACAGTTGAAATGAGGAAGTTATTTTTTATTAAATTTTTTTCATGCTTTTTCATCTCCGAATGATTTGTGGACACCAGTTTACATGACACGTGTTTGCTCTTCTTGTAAATTTGAACTGTTTTATGACATTTTATAGAGACAATGGTTTTTCTTCTGTTCAGTGTCATTATCTGTCAATCATTGCGGGAAATCAAATGCACAATTTTTTTCATGAAAACGAGAACACAAATTATTATTATTATTTTGTAAATTCACAGTATTACATTCATTTACTGCACTTAAAATGTGTTTTTGAGGTTCGATGCCCATTTTATTTGAATAAACAATTGAATGATTATCTGTTCTATTTCAACAATTGTAGTTAAACAGACTTTTTTCACTGAATATGTTAAGAAAAGAAAAAGTCCTTACCTGAGGAACATGCACTGTCTTTCTGTAATCCATGTTTCTTCATTGGACTTCATAAGATCAAAACAGATGTCAGATCACCCATCAAGTGTTGTCAAATAGTAAACGGACTCAGACTGAGGTTTGCAGACATCTGAAAAGGGATGTGTTTATTTGAGAGAACTAGGTATGCCGGTATGGCATGCGGATTTATTACTAGGTAACTTCCTTAAATGCGGCTTACCTGAAGGAAAAAAAAGATAAAATATGAAGTCATGCACCTCCACCCTTTATCTGACTTCTCATCTTTCTGTGGGACACGCAATGTCTGTCCCTCAGTTGCAGAGTCATTTACAGCATAATGTATGGCTAGGCTATTATGTTTTCTCTGCTATTGTTTCCATATTTGGTTGTACCCATGGCTGAACTTATCATTGGGCTTGAGTGGGCTGCAGCCTTTTCCTGTTTAGCTTGTTTGATTTGTTAGTCATATGCCAGTCAGAATTCAGAAATGATTAGCTGCATTTACACCGTGCATTCAAGATCTAAACGAGCCAGCCGGGGTTTCAGTTTACAACTACAACCTTCAAGGCCACTATCAAACAGCATAAACTGGTATTTATGATTATTTCACATAGAAAAAGGACACACATATTGAACATGTCTGGATGTTTGGTTTGTTATCTTGGGGGGATTTTATGCATGACTACTTTAAACAGCTCCATTAAGCCTGATAATGATCAATTCTCAAATGTTCACACGATATTTCTTTACAGAGGATGATAATATATTACTATAATAACGTTTCACTAAATTATGCAATCATCTGATGAGTTTTGAGCGCTCTCTCGCGTCTTACTGCAATTAGTGGGGAAGAAGTGTCATCAAAATGATGACAAATAAAAAAAAAATAGCATTTTAATGGGTTTCTGTTTTTTATAACATAGCTGTGACTATGGTGGACTTTTCACACAAAGGACTTTTTTTAAATATATATCAGCACGATCGCAACCGTACATTAAACATCAACTTGCGGAACGTTCAGACACAAAATTTCAGTTTTACTCCGTCAGAAAGAAAACAGCAGAACCGCTGTGTCTCCGAACAACATTGTTTTGTTCCTCTGCGTGACACGAATATTCAGCATGTCTTTTTATTCATTTGAATGTATTGATTAAATAAGAACCTGACATAAGAGGACACAAATATGACAATAACTTTTATTATACCAATAAACCAACATCTCTGGATCTTTGTTTTGTTTTGTTATTTTTTGCTCAAAGTAATCTCAGGGTTTTGATCTCTCAACTAAGAGAAAGCATCCTGTTTAAAAAGAAAAAGTGAAGTGACATTCAGTCAGTTGGTCAGTTCAGAGCAGTTGGGGGTTCAGTGCTTTGCTCAAGGGCACCTAAGTCATGGTATTGCCGGTCCGAGACTCGAACCCACAACCCTAGGGTTAGGAATCAAACTCTCTAACCACTAGGCCACAACTTTTAGTTAAATAATTAATTATTATTTTATAATGAATATTTAATATTACATTTAAACTTTGACTATAGACTAGACATGTTGCTTATTAATTTGACTATTTATGAACATCAAAACATATGCTTGTGTATTTTGTGTTTGTCCATAATGATGTTCTATTTGAGGGCGTTTGTAGTGTATGTATAGGGCCCAAACATAACCTCGAGCTCAGGGGGCCCTGGTTGTAACACAGATATCTTGTGAGATATTAATTTCACAGAGTAAACTGCTTTATAGATTATTATGGCAGTTCGTTGGACTGAAGTGAAAATGTTCTTTGATAATGTAAATGTTATTTGATCTCTTTATGTACAGTGAAAGTGTTATAGACTAGTAACTTACAATGCTTTTATTAAATTCACATTAAATACAAAGTCAGTCGTATTAAAAGTATTTTATGGTGACACCCTCTGGTACTTGAGTAAAAACACGGGTTCTTATGCAAAGTGAATAGATTACAGTATCAGGCTATTTTGCCCATCGCCCATTATAGATCAACTAACATAATCTATAAAAGTGCAAAATGCATTACACACATTTGAGAATCAATATATTTTAGGGATATAAAAAAAAAAAAAAAAAAAAAACAATAGAACAAATGTGTAATGGTTTTACTGGTTATAATGGGACTTGTATTTGGTTTTACTGGAAACTGTAATGGATCCTACTGGTCTCTACTGGTAATTGGTTGCCATCAAGTGGTGGCTTGTTAAAACCAATAAATCCTAATGGAATATGTCCCAAAACACAGTACAGAAAACCATTTTGAATGGTTAAAAGTTGATATTTTGTAATGTCAGTAATGGTATTTGTAGCGGAAACCATTAAAATGTTCTTTAATGGTTTTATTTCATTTATGTCTAAAGCATATGCATTGATTAATACGTCAATGACATTTACAGTATCATTGTATTCTGGAGTGATGGAGAGGCAACATTTTTTTAATTTTATTATTTCTGTTAAATACGTAAATGTTCTATATTTTAGTTCAATAATATGTATTTAATATTTTGAGGAGGCCGTTTGGTACTAAATACTATTTGTGCAATAATTATAGTCCATAATGACCACTTATATATGTATGCATATATATATATATATATATATATATATATATATATATATATATATATATATATATATTTATATTACAGTTAGTACATTATTTAAAGTTAAAATGGAGAGAATGGTTTTAAATTCCAATGCAAAGAGGCAAAATAGAGTCATTTTGTGGTCAAAAAATAATAATAATAATTTGCCTTAATGCCATTTTTTACATTATTCTTTTACCTGTATGGATGTTCAATAAGTATAAATGTAGTTATAAATATAAATATAAACTAGTAGTTTCATCAGTTATTTATTTATTTATTTATTTAACTTTTCATATGCCAATATTTGTTTACCCTTTGTACGAATTTTGTACATTTCTTTTTTATTCTGTGTCATATATAATTTTTTTTTTTAATTATTTATGCATTTGGGACTAATCCTAATTATAAAATTACACAATTACAAAATGTACTCAATGACTATTTGTACACTAAAACTAAATATTTCTGATATGAACTCAATATTTGCCACTTCACTAGCCAACAAAATAAACAAATAAATAAGAGTAAACAATGTCATGTTATTCACTTCCGGTTAGAGCGTACGCTGGCGTGTCTGACTGCCGCTGCTCTACCAGCTCAGTTTTCTATATTTTAATATTAATTTTAAGCTGATCCGTTTTGGATTCAAGGGAGCGCCTGTTCTACCTAAAGGCCTTTCGTCCGCTAAAATTTATATTTCCTCCGATGAGGATTGGCACTTACTGGCTGGTATAGGAAGGATTTTGGTGAGTTGTGATCGACTGCTCTCTGCCGGACGATCAGATGTTAATCGCGGGGATCGCCCGAACTTCCTGCCAACACTTCATCTCCGTCAACATTGGCTTGCCGCAGAAGACTTGTCTTGTGAGTGCAATATTGGATCGGCCGTCTCCGCCGGATGATCGGCTGTAAATCGCGGGATTTCCTGATCCACCTGCTTACTCTTCATCTATCTACCATCGGCCTGTCGCGGAAGAGTCGCAGATGGTTATCTTACAAGTATGGCTATCTTCTACTCATCTCTGGATTTGCATAAACTAAACTCAACATATCGTCTGCCTGTGGACATTTATAATTACTGTGCTCACTTGAAAATTGTGCGCCGTCCTCGATATGTCCACCGAGGATCCCGGCGCAGTTTCTATAAAGACGCACAGTTCACTTCTCAGGCAAATGACGTCATTCCAGTAATTTCATCCTGTCGATCTTCCTCCAAGCCAGTCGCAAAGTTACGGTCAGTAAACCTGCTAAATCTTTGTTCTATCAAGATTTCATCTCCTAATCATGAAATAGCAGAATCTCAGACACTGAGGATGGCCTTGATAAACGCGAGGTCATTATCTAATAAATCGTTCATTTTAAATGACTTTTTCACTACAAACTCACTGGACTTTCTATTTGTGACTGAAACCTGGCTGAAACCTGATGATTTCTCATCTCTTGGTGAACTTTCTCCCCCGGATTGTGCCTTTTTTACCACCCCAAGACTTTCCGGTCAGGGTGGGGGTGTTGCTACTGTTTTTAAAAATAATTTTAAAAACAATCAACTGCAAACGGATGTGTACTCAAGCTTTGAAGTACAGTTAATGAGAATTAAAATAGGGAGTCCTGTATTATGTGCATTGATTTACAGGCCTCCTAAATTTAACAAAGATTTCATTCAACAATTCTCTGAGTTTCTTTCTAATATTGTATCCTGTTGTGATAGGCTGTTGATTCTAGGAGACTTTAACATTCATATTTGTTGTCCATCTAAACCTTTGGTGAAAGAATTTTCTTGTCTTATTGAATCTTTTAACCTGTCACAATCAGTCTTTAGCCCTACTCATAATCGGGGTCACATTTTAGATCTGGTGTTGTCACATGGTTTTTCTGTAACAAATCTGAGAGTACATGATGCTGCTATTTCAGACCATATGCCAATTGTGTTTGAATCTGTTTGTATTGTTCCCACCTCAACTCGCTCAAAGTCTTTGAACTACTCTCGTTTTATCCAATCTTCTACTGCCAGCTTATTTTCCGAGTACTATCAGGCCAACCTTGCGGACAACATCCCATTTGACAAACTAAATACTGAAGAGATGGTGGAGGTTTTTACTAAAGCCTGCTCCATTTCTTTAGACGTTGTTGCTCCCCTTAAGCCCAGGAAAGCTATGGGAAAGGGCCCCACACAGCCTTGGCTAAATGATTTTACTCGCTCTCTTAGACAAGAGTGTCGTAAGGCAGAGCGAAAGTGGAAAAAAGATAAACTACAAATTTCATATGAATGGTTAACTGCATGCTTAATCACTTACCAAATATCAGTGAAAGAGGAAAAATCCAAGTTCCTCTCAAAACTCATCACAGAAAATGCAAATCGGCCGAGAATGCTGTTTAAGACAATTGATTCTGTGCTAAAACCCTTACCAGCCCCTACTCTTGTTCTATCTCGAGAAACATGTGAGAACTTTTCACAGTTTTTTAATGAAAAAGTTTTGACGATCAAGGGTTCCATTAAGCCAGTAATATATACTCCACCTTTGACCTGTTCACCAATCGATTCACTAACTTGTTTTCACCCTGTTTCCTCTTCTCAGCTGGCTGATATTGTTTCTAGGGCAAAATGTTCCAGTTGTGAGTCTGATGTTGTTCCTACTCGTCTCTTTAAGGAAGTGTTCGAAACTTTGTGCCCAGCTGTAACAGACATTATTAACAGTTCTCTAGCGACCGGAATTGTCCCTGCTAGTTTTAAACATGCTGTAGTTCACCCTCTGCTTAAGAAACCCCATTTGGATCCATCTCTCCTCAATAATTTTAGACCTATATCTAAGTTGCCTTTTATTTCTAAACTTTTAGAGAGAATTGTGCATAGCCAGTTGAATACTTATCTCAGTACATCCAATATTTCTGGTACTTTTCAGTCTGGTTTTAGATCTATGCACAGTACAGAAACTGCTTTGTTGAAGGTCAACAATGACCTTTTGCAAATCCTCGACACCGGATCGCACGCAGTACTTGTCTTACTAGATTTAAGCGCTGCTTTTGATACGATCGACCATAGTACCTTGCTGCATCGGTTGGAAAAAGTGGTGGGCATTCAGGGCGTTGCCTTGCAGTGGTTAGCCTCGTATCTCAAAGACAGAACCTTCTCAGTAAATATGGGGAAATTTACTTCTACATCTGTTCCCTTACTTTGTGGTGTGCCCCAAGGGTCCATTTTAAGCCCGCTCCTCTTTTCACTCTATATGTTGCCACTGGGTGCCATTTTTGAGAAACATAGGATATCCTATCACTGTTACGCTGACGATACACAGTTTTATCTACCGGCTAAAACTGATATGTCCTATCCCCTGGAAGCACTGTGTGACTGTTTTGAGGAGATCAAATGTTGGATGGCAAATAATTTCTTACAATTAAATTAAAGTAAGAGCGAAATTTTGATCTTAGGCCCATCTAGTTTCTCATCTACTTCTAATTTCGGTTCCTTCCCTGTCAGTGCTCGACCTCATGTAAGGAATCTCGGAGTTACATTGGATTCGGCACTTAATTTTGAAAAACAAGTCAGCTCAGTGGTAAAAGGCAGTTTCTTTCACTTGAGATCGATTGCAAAAGTAAAACATTTCTTGTCTCTGAAAGATTTAGAGATTGTAATCCATGCCTTCATTACATCACGGCTGGACTACTGTAATTCCCTGTACTGTGGTCTGCCTCAAACTACTATCTCTCGCCTGCAAGTTGTTCAAAATGCTGCAGCGAGACTTCTGACCGGTACTAAAAAGAGAGATCACATCTCACCTATCCTAGAAATTTTACATTGGCTTCCGGTAAAGTTCAGAATCGATTTTAAAATTGCAGTTTTTGTGTACAAGGCGCTATCCGGTGTTGCACCAAAATACTTATCTGACCTTCTGACTTTGTACACTCCCCAAAGGACTCTCAGGTCTTGCAATCAGCTTCTTTTAACTGTCCCACGCTTTCGCTGTAAAACTAAGGGTGGTCGGGCCTTCTCTGCTGTGGCACCTAAACTCTGGAATAGTTTACCCTTCGCTGTGAGGTCTGCCCCGTCATTATCCAGTTTTAAATCAGCTCTAAAAACTTATTTATTCTCTTTGGCTTTTAATTAAGTCACTTTTGATTGATTTTATATGATCTATTAAATGGATTATATCGGATGTAATCGTGTCTATAATTGTATTTTTTCTTGCCTATTCTAATGCTTTTTATTTGCACACTGTAGCTCTGTACAGCACTTTGGCGCAGCTCTGTTGTTTTTAAATGTGCTATAGAAATAAAATTTGACTTGACTTGACTTGAACCAACACAACCCTGTTTACACATGAAGGTGCAGTAAACAATTTCTGAGAAACACTTGTGTTGATTTTTGCAATCAACACACAAACAAACCCAGACAGATATGATATAAATAAAACATGAAGGATCTTTATTGTGAACTTACATCAGTTCCATGTGAAAATGCTTAATTATTTTTTACTCTCAGTGACCATTTCAGCTTGTAAATATTCTTATATCCTCAAGACAACTGAGAGCCTCAGAAGGCTTTACAATGACAGTGCTTTTTTACTTTGGTTTGACCACAATATCAGCGACTCCGTGCACTTGAGTGAGCAGACGGCAGTCCATCGATGCCAGGAGCTTCTGAGAGCCGGCGACGGTGGGAACAAACTTCTCCGTCAGTGTAACCGCCGCAAGCTTATCCACATCACTGAGACACACACATATAGATTATAAACTTTCTGGAAGATTTTCACTCTTTAAATAGAGTTTATCATATTTAATGTAACACAGCTCATACACATGAAGCAAATTTAAAGTGCATGAACATGTCGCGCCTCAAAATGTTCTTAAACATTAAAAGTCTTACCCATATGCTATCTTCCTGACATTCTGCATTCCCAATCCCTCTATACGGAACAAGACGTTCCTTAACACTAGTGACAGCGGGTTCTGGAACGTGATCTTGACTGTTAACTCTTTACCCACCACAGCATCCCCTAGAGCCTGAAACAGTTAAAACACGATCAGTGGAGGTAGATTTTTTTTTTAAATAAGGACTCTTAATTCTCAAATTGTATGCATCCAATTCAAATATTGCACATTTAGATGCACCGCACCACGCTGAGCGTCACTGTGCAATACCAAGAATGAGATTTGGAGGTAAATAAGTTTTGTGCTTGTTAAACGTCTCAAATAGACTTGTGGGTCAATGACGTACAGTAATGATGAGATCTGGTGTGCGCAGTCTGAAGTTGAACTGTGTGGCCAGAATCTGTCGGGTCTCGTTGACTCGTCCGGTGAGCGCGAGTATCAGAGCGCCTTGGTCCACCACATGGTTCATGTACTCCTTATACAGCAGAGTCCAAGGAACAGTCTTGGCTGTAGGGACACAAGGGAAGATGGCATTAATGACAGTGATAAAACAATTATAATTACTTATTTCATGGTCACTTTGCACAGTACTCCAGTCCTCTTTTGCTCGTTGTTCATGTACTAATATGCACCATTTAGAGGTAAATCAGGCACTAAGATGTTCTTTTAGGGTCTAAAGGAACACTTTGTGGATGAAATTGAACACAACTGCAAGCAGCTCTCATCATCAAGTGATTTATGACAAATGCAGATGCTGATCAACAGCTCCACTCACTCTCTTGGGGTTTGAGGGTGACAGGAATCCGGTCCTTCTTCACGCTGGCTTTCAGCACACCGGTGTAGTACATGACCATCACCTCATACAGCAGACTGGCCGTGCGCTGACTTGAGCTTTTGTTCTTCAGGACGATGGAGAGTTTGGCGTCTCCACCGATACGAGGCCCTGCCCCGTCCATGATGATCTCAACACTCACGTCGTTGCTGGTGGGGGACGGATACAAAGTGGGTTTGGAGCCGAAGCGACTGGCCCTTTCCACAGCAATGCGCTCCTCCTCTGAACCTGACAGACGTGATCAGACAGTAGAGAGCAGTGTGAGGTTTGGACAAGTAAATTATTATTATAGTAAATGTGAAGTAACCATGGTTTTTGGGCGTATTGATTACCATAAGCACAGTTTTACTACAAATACCATGGTTAAACTATGGTTAGTGTAGCAAAACCATGGTTTATTTGTGGTTACCATGGTTTAACTTTAGTAACCATGTTTCTTTTGTTTTATATGTAGTAAACCCATGGTTCATTTTCATAAAGGAGTTATTAATTGTAATATTTTGTCATGAATTCTGTTCATTTTAAGTTCCGTTTTTTTGTTACTGGTATATTATCTGTTTTTATGTGAAGAACCTTGTGCTTGTTGTAATGACTTTTTTATTGTAGATCACTTTGAGCTGGATTTCCTGAATCAGTGATAATATTGTTAACGAAAACTAAAACCAAAACATTAAACACATTTCCGTTACTTGAAATAAAAGTTAACAAAAAACAAAGAATAATAAAATGAAGTAGTTATGAATGCATCATGTTACATTTTAGTTTGACTAGAAGTACTAAAAAGACTATAACTACAATTTCAATTGTAACTACAATAACTACAATTTTCAAATAAACAGTATATATAGTATTTATAAGTGATTATAAAAAAACACTCTTTTTTTGCATTATTGACACTGTTTTCCTAATGAATGTTGTTCAGTTGCTTTGACGCAATGTATTTTGTTTAAAGCGCTGTATAAATAAAGGTGACATTGACATTGACTCTCTTGAAAGTTTATTATTATTAGTTGTAGTAGAATTACAATCAAATATGCATAAAAATAAGGAACTATACCCATTGGGAGTCTGTCTACGATTTCTTAAAATATTTCTAGGAAGGCAGCTCTAGGTTTTGGACCAGATGCATTAGTTTTGTCACCTTCTGGGTATTTGTAGAGGTGTGTGATGTCCACACGAGCATCAGATCCCACAGCTTTAGTGCTGATGCGCTGACCGATGGAGTTCTTCTCCACATGAACCTGACTGAAGCTTCCATCGGGTTTCTTCTGCCAGTAGATTCTGTCACTGTTCACCTGAGACGCACAGTGAAACCATTCAGCAGATGTTCTGAATTAAGTTCAAAACCTCGTCAGACACAAGTGAGGGTGAGAAGAGGTTTATATGAAAGTGCTCACTTCGGCAAAGACAAATGGAGTGTCGAATTTCAGGTTGACTTGTCCGTTGCGGACAGCGGAGACCGGGGTGGGACCGCAGCGGTACGAACCCTGGCTGGGCTCCTGAGGGGTCGAGTCCACCACCTGCCACCCACCATAACCTGCTGGGAGGTCCGGACGGGTCATCCAGGACTCGTTCCACACATGGAAGTTCCTTCAGAGAAAGTTTAATTAAAGCATTTAATGTTGGTCTGTAATTTACCAAAAATAAAGCTGTATAGGCCTAGAACATGGCCTGAACACGGCCTGTTATTATTATTATTATTATTATTTTACAAATAGACAGTAAAATGAGGCACTTTAACTTAAATAAATAAATAAACAAACAGCTGTTGATCATCCAGGTAACAACACAGTATTAAGAAATAAGCATGTTAACTTTTGACTGGGGTCAATTTTATAAATTCAACTATGTTTTTCTCATGTGAACTGTATGTAAACGTCTTTTATGTGAAATGTCTTATTTAGGTGATTACTAAATAAAAACTAACATGCATTTTGAAATCCCTCTTATTTTGGTAAAACAATATTGCAAAAATTATATATATATATATATATATATATATATATATTTTTTTTTTTTAATAAAGCAGAGTTGAAGTAGGTTATTTTATCAACATTTCTTGTATTTCAAAAGATGGTTTTATTTTTATTTTTATTTAATTATAATAATTCTAGTACCATATTAATGTAAAGTGTCAGTAATGATGGCTGTATTTGAGAACTGTCAGCTCACTTAGCAAAAAAATAAATAAATAAATTTTAAATCTTCCAAGCATAAGTTTTAGTGATCAGTGGAGTGACTCTCAATATAACAGAAACCAGACACTGATGATTTGAATGACAATAGAAGGAACTCAAGAGGTGCTGGTGGATTTTATCATACCAGACAGAATCGCTGGTCTTGTCTTTGATGATATCCAGTTTGTCATCAATATAAATGTCCGTGGTCAAGGAGAGGTCCGTGTCGTGAGCAGAGCTGAAGTTGGTCACACAGCGGGTGGGAATCCCAAGACATCTCAACACTGAGACAGAAATGTGTTTATACAACATTTTATTCTTAAAAATTAATTTTCATTGGAGTGATAAAAAGAGAAATCCGAACGTACCAGAATTGGTGATTCCTGCAAAGACCCAGCACTGGGCGAATTTGACGGGCTTCCCTGAACTTTTGTAGTACTGTCTCAGGATGTCTCCGCTCCCGCTCCAGGCCGTGGGAGACGTCCCGCCTTCATAGCTGTCTTTCCAGTTACCCATCAGAACACCGTAGTCATCGTTAGAGTTCACCTGTCCCAAAAGAACAGAAAAGCTTTTCAAAAGAGGTGCCTTTCAGCTCTTGAATTGCACGCCTTACTTTTCTGTTCAGAAGACAGTACACGATGTTTTGTGTCCTGTATGAACGTAAAACGACCACATGCTGGCACCTGCTCAAATCCATGCCATATTCGTGATTTCTTATGAATTCATGTCGACGTCTTGTGAACGTGACTCACCAGAGCAGATACCATTCTGGACACGATCACTGGATCTCTCCATTCGGTCATCGCCACCTGACCTCTCTCCAACAGGAACAGACACGCTTCCAGGATATCCTGTTCAAACTGATCAAACGAATGCAAAATCATAAAAAACATAACAATGGAACTGATAATAATGAGAGTCATTATAAAAAAAAATGGACATAATAATAATAATAATAATTGTAGAATCATAGATAATACTAGAATTTGATTGAAATTGATTAAACAATTGCATAATATATAATAATATTAACACTAAAATTAAATTATATTAATAATAATAATAATTGATTATTAATATTATCGTTCTTGATGTTAATTTGCCATTTTTATTTTTGTTGTTTTGCTTCATTATCATTTTGATTATTATTGTTGTTGTTAATATTATTTATTTTTTTCCATTATTATTATTATTATTAGAATTATAGATAATAATAAATCTCTTCAAATTAAAAAAAATAATTGCATGACGACGACAATGATGATGATAATCCTTTTCAAATGTGTAAAAGAATTGAAAATGAATAAAAATAATGGAGATAATAATAATAATAATAACAACAACAACAATTATAATAATAAAGTGATAAAAATGCATAATAATAATAATAATAAATTAAATTAAATTATTTAATTAATTATTTAATGTTGCAACAACAACAACTATAATAAAATTATAGATAATAATAGAATCTGTTCAAACTGATAAAAAAAATAGCATAATAATATTTATAATAATAAACCTGTTCAAACTCTAATAATAATAATAATAATAATAACAGTCACTCTGTTTGTCGGAATTGTGTGTTTCCACACCTGGGCAAAATTCCATGTTCTGGTTCCAATTTGCTGCTCGGTTCCATAGTAAATTTTGCCCATGCTGTTCAGAACATACTCTTTCCTTTCCGCTTCATTATCCAGATACACAGCATCATCTGAGCAAAGACAGACATTTAGTGTTACCTCATTACTTCAAATGAGGAAATGACGAGTGTTACTGTCCGACTGACTCTGTACCTTCACACCAGGGGTTGAAGAGCATGTACAGGTCGTTCGGGGTGCAGGGGAACAGCAGCTTGCCCTTCGGTGAGAAAGACTCGACGGTCACCGTATAGCGGCCGATGGAGGCGGTGGGAAGAGTGTTGACCGCCAGCCGGACACGTTTGTCTTTCTGTTCAACGATCTTCATCTCCCAGCGGCCGTCTTCTAGGACGTCCACTAACGGGACAGAGATGAGAATCCCAGTACTTCTGCTGAAGATGGGCTCTGTGTCAAAAACACAACTTAGAAACATTACTGTCAGAAGAACACCCTCCTAATGATTTAACTTTAATCTAATTATCTGTCTGTGACTCAGCTGGATAGCCATTAAGAAACGAGATTTTAGGAGCAGCTGGATTAAATGGATTAGGTCACATAATCACAAGCACTTAATGACTCACATCCATCACGAATAAATAGATTAAATAGATTCATCTTTCAGTTTTTCTTTTTCAAATAAAGGGCAAGGTAATTAAAATAACCGTCAGAATGTCTGGGCATCTTTCTCTCTTTGTCACACACTGATTTGCCATTTAGACAAACGCTAATGCATCTGACTCTGGATAAAAAACATGTTTTCATTTCCATAGCCACTGCATGTTTATGTTTTATGAGTTTCCACACAGATATCAAACAAAACAACTTAAAATTAGATAGAATTCTTTAAATGCACCGCCTGATTATGATTATGGTTGAGATTTTTTATTAATTGATCGATTAACTATTGATTTTGAAGTTGATCTTCTGATACTGATTTGGATTCTGCTTTTTCTGACATCAATTGTTGAAATCGGATTTTTTTTTTCAGTGTTATTTTGCAAAGATACTTTTATAATGATTATAATAGTATCTCAGTCTGATACTATTATAAAATTACTACTGCAAACTTGAATTAGTTTTTATATTTTTTATAGTTTTTATATTACTTTTAATATTGGTCATTATATTATTTGAATTCAATTATTTTATTACTTTAATTATTATTTCAGTTTTAGCTTTAGTTATTTTAGTAAAGCATTTTAAACTAAACAAACTCAGAGTCATCTCTGAGCACCTCATGAAACGATAATGGGGAAATAATGACTGTTTTCAGACAGGTCTTGTGACCGCAGCTCACTCACCTAACTTCAGCTGCAGCTGCAGACGGTCAGATTTGGGGTAGAAGGGTCTGGAGAACTCAATCCACATCTGGAAGGTCTGTCCTCTGCGGACGATCAGCTTGTCGCTAAAGTAAGCTTCTGTGCGATGCTCGCGTCTGTTCGGCCCATCCTTGGATTTCAGGAGGTCGACGGAGTGAACCGTCAGAAGCGTTTCTGTGAATACGAGAGGAAACATTAACACATCTCTTAAAGCATCAAATCTCAGTGTTTTCCCAACAATAGTGGACTATTTTTAATGCAAATGAACTGCACTAGCATCTCATCGTCTTCCTCCTCACCTGAAGCAGCCGGGGTCACAGCAGCAGGAGCGATGGCACTGGGACGTCCAGCGGTGTCTGTGTTAGAACTAGACATTTCTACAAGCAGGCTCACATATTGAGAGAAAAAAAAATGAATTAAATGTTTTTTCAATCAATCAGTCAGTACATGAATATATATATATATATATATATATATATATATATATATATATAATGTAAACAATTCTAATAAATGAATAACAATTGGGGGGAAATTGTGTGTATATATATATAAATATATATATATATATATATATATATATATATATATATATGTGTGTGTGTGTAATAAATAAATACAATCTTAATAAATAAAAATGTAATGAACACATTTCCAATAAATAGTTACAATTAAATGTTAAGTGCTTTCTCAATCAATCAATCAAAAAAAAAAATATTATACAAAAATATTAAATAAAATTATGTGTGTGCATATCATAAAAATGTATAAATAAAAATCTGAATGAATAAAAATGCAATAAATACATACATCAATTATTGTAATAAAATTCTAATAAATATTTAATAAATAAATAAATAAAATTCTTAAACTTAAATTCATTCAAATATTTATTTGATTTTCACATCCTCAGTAATAAAAAATAAATAAATAAAATAAGATTTGTAAAATGGATAAAAGTGTTTGCAAAAATGTGCAAATGTAAATGTAAAATAAATATATTTAATTATTTGTTTAAATTCCTTATTTTTGTATTTAATTCCAGTTTCACATTAGACTTTGAGTCATAAAATACTTGGTTCACCTACACTATTAGAGAAAACTTTAGACATACTTGATTAAATGCAAGTTCATCAAGATTTCAACAATCTTTAAATCAAAAGGTTTCTATTTACATGCTGTTTAAATAAAATTTTTGTAGATAAATGCAATCTTTCAAATACAATTGTGCTAACAGATGATTCTTTTACAATACTGAAATAATGTCAAGCCGGACAGAGAAAGTATGCACCTTCTTCAGTCTTCTACTGTTATGTTTCCTCATTGAAATGTCATGCTGACCAATTTTTTTATTTATTTTTTATTTTTATAATTGACCAATAATTAGTTTTCAGTGAGCATTTCCATTGCACAATTATAAAATCATTATCCAGAGTTTCTTGCTTTTCTGCATCTCCTCCCACACCGAACGTCATTATCATTATCATTATCATATTTCTTCAACAAAAGATGCCTCTTACTCTCACACCTGAATAAGAACCTGCAGGGCAGCTGGATTAAAGTGCATGACATCATCCTGGACCAGCACTAATGTGCTTTCCTCATCATAGGCAAACTTAACACATCTACTAATCAGAAGTATGAAGTCAGGACTAGTCTGTATGGGCTGAATAAAGCAAACCAGTGTCTCACCAGTAAAGTTTAGATCGATGAAGATTGTAATGGAAGTAAAGATGATTAGAGTGACACACAGGAGGCGTACATTATTAGATACGTTAGTCTGTTGTCTCCGATGGCTTTTTGCACCAGGCAAGTGTTAAAGAAGCCTGTTTTTATAGGAGTTTGCAATGGCCAGGCTATAGAGTACATACTCTTAGCACTCATTAAGAGCTTATTGAAATTAAGTATGTGGTTTTGAACACAGCCATTGAGGATAAGAACACTGAGTCTCATGAATAATTATGAGACAATCAAGCGTCTTCAAAGTAGGCTATGCCACATCACAACTTGTGACATCACCACCATAACCATTTTAAACCCGGAAGACAAAAACAAAAGGAAAAAAACCCCTCGAAATTAGCGATTTTTTAGTTTAGGGTGGTATAGTGGTCTGTTGGTATCTCAGTGCTCTGTTCTAACCAAACGTGACATTTATTTTTTTCCTCTGAGTTTGTGCTGTTGCACTAGATATATAAATTGTGAAAGATCTTTTAATTTACCTTGAAAAATCCATGCAGAAAATATAGTTTTAGCGAGAATCATCCTCAAACTTAATTTTGAACTTGGTAAAACAATTATCTTATGTAAAATGTTTTAAGTCTTAATATTATTCCTTTTGTTTAACATGGTGCCCTATAGAAAGCTTCAAAACAGCGGCCATGGCATCCAGTGGAAAGGTTTCATGGATTTTAAAGGTCCTTCATGCAACCATGAATTTTAAGAGTGCAGTCTTAAAAATAAAGGTTTCAAAAAAAGTGCTGCCATAGAAGAACCATTTTGGGTTCCAAAAATAACATTTCAGTTCTTAAAAGAACCCTTTATCTTCTTAGTGCGAAGAAATTTAGAATTATCAAAAATATATATATATATACTTTTTACACTATAAAGAAGCTTTTATGGATGGCAAAATATTTCCTGGATTTTAAATGTTCTTCATTTTTTTATTCTTTATTTTTAACAGTGTATAATAACTGATTATTAACGAATCAATAAATAAGTCTTAAAGTATTGCATATTTAAATATAAATGCATCAATAAGAATTTATGAATTAAAATTTAATGATGTTTCAAATTAGCCTGTTTTAAAATTTAACTAAGCTTAGTCGGTTTTATATAAAGTATGCTTCAAATGACCTAAACACTGAAAAAAAATTACAGTTTTGTTCTCATATATGTGTATATAAAGGTTTTTATAGAAGAGTTTGTACATCATTCGCCTTGGTTTTATGCAACATATAATTCCCAAAAAATTATATAAATATATATATAAATACACACACACACACACACACACACACACACACACACACATATATATATATATATATATATATATATATATATATATATATAAACAAAATGAAACCACAATTTTGAACTTGGCTTTATCCGATGCTCAGATTAATTATCTGGAAATATATGCAAATTAGTGCCTATTTAAATAGATAATGTACACTTCAATATAGCATATCAAAAAACTTGTAAACTATAATGTTTGCAATTAATTTAAGCTATACACCTGTGTATTGCCTTAATGCAATAATTGTGCCATATACTATATATTTTCAGTATATTCATATATTGAATAAAGACAGGAGCTGTTAATCACTGTTACCTGTGTGTTTGAGTTGTCTGATGAGTGAAGTTCAGGTGCTCTGACAGTGTCTCGTGTCTGCGCTGATGAGGCACCTGCACAGCTCTTATTTAAGCGTGTGTTGACACTCCTTCATTACAGAGGAGACATTCATGACACTTACAGACCAGAAAAGTGGATCTCATTTTTTCTGTTACTGAACAAGAAATACTCCAAGAAAAACATCATCATGAATCATGAGCATCAGAATCAGCTCAAAATCTGTGAATCACAAAAAGCAATTAATTCATACAAAAGCCATGATGATGAATACATTTCCGAGAGGAATTAAAAATCTGTTCAACAATAATATAAGCCTTAAAAATTGCATATTATTATAATTATTATTATCATATATAAATGAAACTTTATAAATACTACTATACTCATAGTAATTTTAATGACTTGTATAATTGTTAAAAAGATTATAATTAATATTATCATTATTATTGCAATTTCCGACAACTATTTAATTGTATTATTACTATTATTAATAATAATAATATCGATTATTTTTATTTTAGTCTTTTTTTTCCCATTAGTAACAGTTATTGAATATGGGGAAGTTTTCGTTTTATCTCATCAGAAAAACTTTTTTATTATTAATAAATTAATAAGTGTCACTGAACAAAAATCACAAAAAAGAGGTGTGTCCAATTTCACATATTCCTGCACTATTCTTCACCATTTTGTAACATAAAATGGTGTATATTAAAGCATATCTAACCTATATAGATGTATCTATATTGTGCATATCTTACCTTTTGAACCTACAGATACAAATAACAAACGCATTCACTCATGCTCACATATGGACGTTAATATTAATTAAACATGGTTTTATAAACGCCTGATGTTTTACATATAAGGTGACACAGAAGAAGAGAAACCAGTTTGACCAATTACACAAAAACACTGAAATAGTGAAAAGGAAGAAGGGAGGGATGAGATTAGGATGAAGAGACAGAAAATAGGTGTGCGTCTTCTCATTTTGTGTCATTATTGTCATCAGTCTGGTATGATAAGAGCCGAGTCTGTGTGAACGGGTGGGTCGATGTGGGTGATGCTGTTCTTAATTACACTGACCTTTATCAAACTCTTTCAGGCCAAACAATTGACCGGTTTACAATTAACAGCACATGTGTGCTGAAACAGGCTGGAACAATGCGGTTTACCTTAAAACAGTAGCAAATCTGCATTCACCTTCTTCTTGTGCCAGTGGAGCAGAAGTACACACTTGAACTGATTGTTATAGTATAGAAAAGACTGGGAGATTTATTAAACGTAATGTACGATTAAAGTGCGAAACTAATTTACTGAAAAGCTCAGGCTCTCATTTTTTTATCTGTTCTTATAGAAGTTTTAAAAACTTCAGCTATTTTAAGACATTTAACATTTACATTTAATCATTTAGCAGACGCTTTTATCCAAAGCGACTTACAAATGAGAACAATAGAAGCAGTCAGGTCAACAAGAGAACAACAACAGTATACAAGTGCCATGAAAAGTCTCAGTTAGTCTAGTATAGGACGCATAGGTAGGTTTACAAATGTTTTTTTTTTTTTTTTAATTAAAAGACAAGAAAAGGAAAAGTGCTAGTGTTAGTTGGTTAAGTGCAGGCGAAAAAGATGAGTCTTTAGCTGTTTCTTGAAAATGAGTAAAGACTCAGCTGTACGAATTGAGATAGGGAGGTCATTCCACCAGCTGGGCACAGTCCAGGAAAAGGTCCTTGAGAGTGATTTTGAACTTCTTTGGGATGGTACCACAAGGCGTCGATCACTTGCAGAGCGCAAACTTCTGGAGGGCACATAAGATTTAACCAATGAGTTTAGGTAAGTTGGTGCCGTGCCAGTGGTCGTCTTGTAGGCTAGCATCAGTACCTTGAATTTGATGCGAGCAGCTACTGGTAGCCAGTGTAACCTGATGAGGAGAGGAGTAACGTGAGCTTTTTTTGGCTCATTGAAGACAACCCTCGCTGCTGCATTCTGGATCAATTGCAGAGGCTTGACAGTACATGCAGGAAGGCCCGCCAGGAGAGCATTACAATAGTCCAGTCTGGAGAGAACAAGAGCTTGGACAAGAAGTTGGGTGGCTTGCTCTGACAGGAAGGGTCTAATCTTCCTAATGTTGTATAAGGCAAACCTGCAGGACCGGGTAGTTGTAGCAATGTGGTTTGTGAAGCTTAACTGATGATCCATCACAACTCCTAGGTTTCTAGCTGTCCTCGAAGGAGTAATGGTTGATGAGCCCAGCTGTATAGAGAAGTTGTGATGAAACAATGGGTTAGCTGGAATCACCAGGAGTTCTGTCCTCGTAAGGTTAAGCTGAAGGTGATGGTCAATCATCCAGCTAGAGATGTCACTCAGACAGGCTGAAATGCGAGCAGCTACCGTCGGGTCATCTGGTTGGAATGAGAGGTAGAGTTGGGTGTCATCAGCGTAGCAGTGATAAGAAAAGCCATGCTTCTGAATGACAGATCCTAATGATGTCATGTAAATGGAGAAGAGAAGTGGTCCAAGTACTGAGCCTTGAGGAACCCCAGTAGCAAGGTGGTGTGACTTTGAAACATCACCCCTCCAAGACACACTGAAGGATCTGTCAGAGAGGTAGGACTTAACCCACAGGAGTGCTGTTCCAGAGATGCCCATCTTTCTGAGGGTGGACAGGAGAATCTGGTGATTAACAGTGTCAAAAGCAGCAGAAAGGTCCAGTAAGATGAGTACCGAGGATTTTGAAGCTGCTCTTGCTAGTCGCAGGGCTTCAGTAACCAAGAGCAGAGCAGTCTCAGTTGAGTGGCCACTTTTGAAGCCAGATTGGTTGCTGTCCAGGAGGTTGTTCTGTACAAGGAACATAGAAAACTGGTTGAACACAGCTCGCTCAAGTGTCTTTGCAATGAATGGAAGAAGGGATACCGGTCTGTAGTTTTCAAGAAGCGCTGGATTTAGAGATGGTTTCTTGAGCAGTGGGCTTACCCGAGCCTGCTTGAATGCTGAGGGAAATGTTCCAGAGTGAAGAGAGGAGTTGATAACGTGAGTAAGCGAAGGTATGACTGAAGAAGAGATCGCTTGAAGGAGGTGAGTGGGGATCGGATCAAGTGGACAAGTAGTAGGATGATTGGACAGGAGAAGTTTGGAGACGTCCATCTCTGAGAGTGGGGAGAAGGAGGAGAAAGAGTGTGCGTCGGTCATTGTGAAGTTGTCCTCAGTCTGCGGTGTGGAGAATTGGCCGCTGATGGATCTTGTCTTATTTGTGAAGAAAACTGTTGTTCGCTCTAAGAGTCGATGGAGGAGGTGGTGGCGGCGGATTAAGAAGAGAAGAGAAAGTCTTGAAGAGTGTCCGAGCGTCACAACAGCTGTTAATTTTGTTGTGGTAGTAGGATGTTTTAGCCGTGAAGACATTTGCAGAGAAGGAAGAGAGGAGAGACTGATACACACTGAGGTCTGTGGAGTTTCTTGATTTCTGCCATTTCCTTTCTGCAGCCCTGAGTTTAGAGCGATGTTCACGGAGAACCTCAGACAGCCAGGGGGCAGATGGGGCAGTGCGTGCTGGTCTAGACAACAGTGGGCAAAAGTTGTCCAAGCAAGATGTTAAAGTGGAGCAAAGAGTGTCCGTAGCGCTGTTCGTGTCCAGAGCAGAGAACTGAGAGAGTGCAGGAAGCGAGGATGAAACCACAGAAGATAGGCGAGATGGAGAGAGTGAGCGTAGGTTCCGTCGAAAGGTGACCTGCGTTGGAGTGTGAGGCACTTCAGGAGTAAGTGCTAGGTTAGCAGTAATGAGGAAGTGGTCTGAGGTGTGCAGTGGAGCAACTGAAGAATTGTCCACAGAGCAACAGCGCGTGTAGATGAGGTCCAGTTGGTTGCCTGATTTGTGAGTCGCTGTAGTAGACACTAGCTTGAGATCAAATGAGGAGAGCAGAGTTTTGAAGTCAGCAGCCTGGGGTTTATCTAGGTGGATGTTGAAGTCACCAAGCAGTACCATCTTCAGGAAAGTTTGATAGCAGCACATCCAACTCCTCCAAGAAGTTTCCCAATTGACCTGGGGGACGATAAATGACCACAAAGTGGATTTTAACAGGGTGGGTCACAGTGATGGCATGTGATTCAAATAAACCAGTACCTGTAGGTGATGGCTGAAGATCAAATTTCCAGTCTTTTGATATAAGGAGACCAGTACCTCCACCCCTCCCAGTGGTACGAGGAGTGTGGGAACAAGTGAAATTAGTGGAGAGGGCTGCAGGGGTGGCAGTATCTTCAGGTTTGATCCAAGTCTCTGTCAGTGAGGCATTAAGAGGCATGTAAATCAAAACATTTAAACATCAAGAAGTGTACTTAATAAATTAATAAATACATTGGTAAAGTGTCTGCTAAATTAATAAATGTAAAGGAAGTTAATATAGATGTAATAACTGTAAATATAAATATATGTGTGTGTGTGTGTATGTGTGTGTGTGTGTGTGTGTGTGTGTGTGTGTATGATTTCTTACTTGACAAAAAAAATTACTTAAAAATTTTTGTTTGAGATTAAGGAATATAATCTAATGTATTCTGTTAATGTATTGAAATGGGGCTCATATGACTCTGATTTTAGACCAAATACTTAAAATACTCCATCAAATATACAAATACTTGCGATTTAAAATATGTGCTTAGACAGGGATCACTGTCTACTGTTCAATCAGAGATAATGGACAATTATAAGACTTTCATTCTCTAAAAGAAAGACTCGATCTAGAATCTAACGACTAGATATCTTCAGCTCTGACAACATTTCTATGAGGCAATAAAAAAAAGGTACTGATGGAGATCCAAATAAGATTTCTAGTTCAAATATTCTTCTCAGTTTACAAGGGTCAGCCATTATCGAAGACTTTTACTAAATTATGATTATGGATTTACTGTACAAGGAGATTCATCTATGTACATTAAGGGAAGAGTGGTATTATCATATCAACTGAGGATTAGGAAAATATATGTAAACTACAATGTGAAACTTCCTGTTCTTCATATTGGAGAGAATACTGAGAAATACTTTTAGGTTTTTCCTTACTCCAAAACAGAAAAATTAATTTCTAGGCAACTCAAATTGTTGTGGCTCACAGGCTGCTCACCATTTTCACATATTTTATCAAAACCTTTGGAGAGGTGATAGAAGTTATTTCGAACACTTCAGTTGAGTTCAGTTTTGAGGTAATTTACTTGGGCAATGGTTTCATGGTAAAAATGGTTTCCTTTTTAGTTTTGTACAACAATCCAGAGCACTTACTTTTAGTTATTATTTATTCATAGAAGCTATTTTCCACCATGGAATAAAATAAAAAGCACTACAAAAGAATTTTGATAACTGCAAATTTTTACATCACACAATTATGAGTTTAGTGAAGGGAAGGGAAGGTAAGTGGTGAAGTGAAGTGAAGTGGTGAAGTAAAGTGAAGTGGTGAAGTAAAGTGAAGTGGTGAAGTGAAGTGGTAAAGTGAAGTGAAGGGGTGAAGTTAAGTGGTGAAGTGAAGTGGTGAAGTGAAGTGAAGTGAAGTGGTGAAGTGAAGTGAAGTGAAGTGAAGTGAAGTGGTGAAGTGAAGTGGTGAAGTGAAGTGAAGTGAAGTGGTGAAGTGAAGTGGTGAAGTGAAGTGAAGTGAAGTGAAGTGAAGTTGTGAAGTGAAGTGAAGTGAAGTGGTGAAGTGAAGTGGAGTGAAGTGGTGAAGTGAAGTGGAGTGAAGTGAAGTGGTGAAGTGGAGTGAAGTGAAGTGGTGAAGTGGAGTGAAGTGAAGTGGTGAAGTGGAGTGAAGTGAAGTGGTGAAGTGGAGTGAAGTGAAGTGAAGTGGTGAAGTGAAGTGAAGTGAAGTGAAGTGAAGTGGTGAAGTGGTGAAGTGGTGAAGTGAAGTGAAGTGGTGAAGTGGAGTGAAGTGAAGTGGTGAATTGAAGTGAAGTGGTGAAGTGGAGTGAAGTGAAGTGGTGAAGTGAAGTTATGAAGTGGAGTGAAGTGGAGTGAAGTGAAATGAAGTGGTGAAGTGAAGTGAAGTGGTGAAGTGAAGTGGTGAAGTGAAGTGAAGTGGTGAAGTGAAGTGAAGTGGTGAAGTGAAGTGAAGTGAAGTGGTGAAGTGAAGTGAAGTGAAGTGAAGTGGTGAAGTGGTGAAGTGAAGTGGTGTGGTGAAGTGAAGTGGTGAAGTGGTGAAGTGGTGAAGTGGTGAAGTGAAGTGAAGTGGTGTGGTGGAGTGAAGTGAAGTGGTGAAGTGAAGTGAAGTGGTGAATTGGTGAAGTGAAGTGAAGTGGTGTGGTGGAGTGAAGTGAAGTGAAGTGGTGAAGTGAAGTGGTGTGGTGAAGTGAAGTGCTGAAGTGAAGTGAAGTGGTGAAGTGAAGTGAAGTGGTAAAGTGGTGAAGTGAAGTGAAGTGAAGTGGTGAAGTGAAGTGAAGTGGTGAAGTGAAGTGAAGTGAATTGAAGTGGTGAAGTGAAGTGGTGAAGTGAAGTGAAGTGAAGTGAAGTGAAGTGAAGTGGTGAAGTGAAGTGAAGTGGTGTGGTGAAGTGAAGTGAAGTGGTGAAGTGAAGTGAAGTGGTGAAGTGAAGTGAAGTGAAGTGGTGAAGTGAAGTGAAGTGGTGAAGTGGTGAAGTGGTGAAGTGAAGTGGTGTGGTGAAGTGAAGTGAAGTGGTGAAGTGGTGAAGTGAAGTGAAGTGGTGAAGTGGTGAAGTGAAGTGGTGTGGTGGAGTGAAGTGAAGTGGTGCAGTGAAGTGAAGTGGTGAATTGGTGAAGTGAAGTGAAGTGGTGTGGTGGAGTGAAGTGAAGTGGTGGAGTGAAGTGGTGTGGTGAAGTGAAGTGCTGAAGTGAAGTGAAGTGGTGAAGAGAAGTGAAGTGGTAAAGTGGTGAAGTGAAGTGAAGTGAAGTGAAGTGGTAAAGTGAAGTGAAGTGGTGAAGTGAAGTGAAGTGAATTGAAGTGGTGAAGTGAAGTGGTGAAGTGAAGTGAAGTGAAGTGAAGTGAAGTGGTGAAGTGAAGTGAAGTGAAGTGAAGTGAAGTGAAGTGGTGTGGTGAAGTGAAGTGAAGTGGTGAAGTGAAGTGGTATGGTGAAGTGAAGTGAAGTGGTGAAGTGAAGTGGTGAAGCAAAGTGAAGTGAAGTGGTGAAGTGAAGTGGTGAAACAAAGTGAAGTGAAGTGAAGTGAAGTGGTAAAGTGGTGAAGTGAAGTGAGGTGGTGAAGTGAAGTGAAGTGGTGAAGTGAAGTGAAGTGAAGTGAAGTGAAGTGGTGAAGTGAAGTGAAGTGGTGAAGTGAAGTGAAGTGAAGTGGTGAAGTGAAGTGAAGTGAGGTGGTGAAGTGAAGTGAAGTGGTGAAGTGAATTGAAGTGGTGAAGTGAAGTGAAGTGGTGAAGTGAAGTGAAGTGAAGTGGTGAAGTGAAGTGAAGTGGTGAAGTGAAGTGAAGTGAAGTGAAGTGAAGTGGTGAAGTGAAGTGAAGTGAGGTGGTGAAGTGAAGTGAAGTGGTGAAGTGAATTGAAGTGGTGAAGTGAAGTGAAGTGGTGAAGTCATGTGAAGTGAAGTGGTGAAGTGAAGTGAAGTGGTGAAGTGAAGTGAAGTGAAGTGGTGAAGTGAAGGGAAAGTGACATACAGGGAGACGTACATTATATTTCGCAGTTCTAAGCCAGTTACTTCTTTGAGATATCGGAGAGAAAAAAGCCAGGACTGCGAGTTTATTTCTCTCAATTATGAGTTTATATCTGGCAACTCTACATCAATTATTTCGAGATATGAATTCACAATTGAGAGGGTGAAAAACCTGTCAGAATTGCATTTGTCTCAATCTTGATTTCACGCAATTCTGAGAATTGCAAGAAATTGTCATAAAGAGCGAGATATAAACTCGTAATTATGAGTAAAAGTCAGAATTGCAAGATTTAAAGTCATTATTGCAAGATGCAAATTCGGATTTTTTGAGGAAAAAGTCAACCAAGAACTATAATAATAAATGCAGAACTTAGAGACTTAAACTAGCAAAACATACACTCAGACCTGTGAGATATAAAGTCATAAACTGCAAGAAATCAAGTCAATATTTGTGAGATGTAAATTAAAGTCAGAAGTGCACAATACAATCTAGGAATAATGAGTATCACAAGCGTGCTATTTAAATTCCCATTCTGCTTGCCAACCCCGACTCCACCTGACTGAACCTGTAATCTGATCGGACTTGTTTCTTCCTTTACAGTTCACTTCATTGGAAGCATTCTCCATCACGTTTTGTCTTACAACTCATGTAATTGTGAACTGTAATTATGTATGCATAATGGTTCTGCTAGGGGTACAGTTTTCCCTTTGGATTCAGAATCCAGAGGGAAAAAAGTTGGAAATGCGAGACGTTACCTTAACTCAGAATTGTGAGATATAAACTTTGTAAAAAAGTTGCAATTGCCTTTTTCTTTTTCATACCTGGTAAATGAGTAGGCAGAAAAAAAGAAGAAAAAAAAACACATTCAAAGTGCTATCTCATTCAATTGGTCCTAAATACTTTAAATATTCTATGTTTAACATTTTAAATTGTTAACACAAAACATGTTACAAAACGAGCAATATAAGTAGTAAAATTAGTTACTAGTTATTAATTACTTTCACCACAGTTTGTGAGATAATTTGTGGTATTTCCTCCTCTATCATCATATTTAGATAAAAAAAAAAACAAAAAAAACAACAATTATCCAAGAAGGGTTTTGAGAGGAATGTTACATGCTTGCATTTGCTTTCAGTATTGTAATTAAAAAGTATCAATAAAACTATTTCAGTCCAATTAAAAATGGATTTCAGTAATTGAAAACAAGATGCTGAATGAATATAATTAAGATGGTCGACACGTCCCAGCATAACTATAGTCATGTGTGCGGACTATTTGTTCTCCCTCTCACCACCAGAGGGCGCCATTTTCCCATCTCCCAGACTCATTTAAAACATTGTTTTGTCACATTTGAGGATAAAATCCATTCATTTCAAAGGGAAGCAAGATATTTCACTATGCAGATTTTGCAGAGGGTTCAGTTGAGTTAATCATGCAGATTTACCACTTTGACCACAGAATAAATAATACAGACTGAACCCATGCATTTTCACTTATGCAGACAGTGTGGGTCACATGATCACCACATAGGGTAGCCATGGCCAGTAACAAATAATTAGCAAAATAAAATTTAAATGAAGAATGTGATTATACCTGTCTTGCAGGTGACCCTGTGTGCATGAAGTTTTCATTTAGGATTTTCAGAAGGTATGAGAAGCATTTGTTATCGTAGTCAAAGTGCACTCCAAACACGATGGAACAGATTATGTTAGAAACAGCATTCTGCATGTTGGTGGCTCATAAACTTTCCTACATACAGTAGAAACGTGTATCAGTATGTCTGAAAAGGATCAGTGCTTTTATATCCAATCCAACATAAATAGAAATGTGAATTTAAATTTTCAAAACATTTGTAAAGAGTCAACCATTTTAATGTCACAAATACAAGAAATGTTTTAGAAAGAGTTCTTGGACGCTGTTTGACCTTTGAAAGCACAGACGTGCTTGAACGCAGCCTGACACTGAAACAGAGCGTGAACATTTCATACCTTCTGCTTTGAGCATTTCAGCAATCAGATAGCGGCTTTCCTCTAACACACAATCTTCTACTGATTTCTTCCCCAAGCCAAAATTCCTGAGCGCGTGCAGAGCAAGTTGTCTCTGCTGCCTCCAGGAGTGACCAAATGTGACCATTACTATACCTGAGAAAGAGAAAGCAGACCTTCTAATCTCTTCTCTTCTATAATTCCATGAAGAACCTTTACAATTATAGGAAACTTTCTGTTGCCCAAAAAGGTTTATATAGCGAAAAAAAATGTTTTTCAAACTAAGAAGAAAGTGCTTCTTTTAAGAAATGTGCACTGAAATGTTCTTTGGGGAACCAAAAATGGTACTAGAATGAAATATTATGAAGTCATTTCAAAAATCTAAATAATTTTACTGACCGAGTCCATTAGTTCTGCATTCTACAAGAGGCATAGATGATAACTTGTTACTAAATTCTAAAATGTATTAAAGGTTAAACCCCCACCAAGAAACACAACAAAGACACACTGATCTTATGAAGTCCATTGGCTTTTTTATAAAATGTGGTAACACACTTAAATTACTTATTGTCATCCTACAATGCTTTGCAGTCCAAAAAAATAAAAATAAAATAAAAGCAGGACACTTGACTACATGATCACAGCAGTTACTACAAATTTAAACATTGTTCTCCTCTAAACTGTAACCACAGACAATAGCATTATAGTATATAGTATAACTAGACCTTTATCCTTTACCTTTACATTTGTAATAAGGCTTTTTTAAAACCCTGTCCTTTTAAATAATGTATCCTCCCAAAAAGTTTACTGAAGCTTTAATTTTTAAAGCATTTGTGTGTTTTGTCCACTCAAATGAACTGATTGTTGCAGGCATATACATAAAGTGCATAAAATGATGTACAAGATCCATTAATTAGCCAGTTGTACAATTTCAAATATGCACATGAACAGGGTGTGTTGCGGATCCACATATAAAATCAACCATAACGGCAAGATATACATCTAGATTAGACCTATACAAGCCTGTCTGTAATAATACCAGCAGTCAAATGAGAGATGACATCACAAAAAACAGTAATAAAAAAAATAAATAAATCAGTGTCACAGTGGTTTTACACCACTAAAGTAATTTATTGTGAAATCAGATTCAGTATTTTGCATATGTATAGCATATGTATCACTTATTAAACTACAGTATAATTTCTTCAGAGCTAAAACTATTAACATTGGGTTGTGATATAATAGCTATGGAAACTTGGAAAGTACTCTTAGGATCCTCTGCTGTGGCAGATGATGTCAAATGGCTCAGGAGAGCGGACTATACCGACAACCCCATTCATGTCTGGCCACTTCACACCAGGTGGCCAGGAGAAACGAATCCGCTGTAAGAGAGAAGTGATGAAGAGGAAGAGCTCCGTCTTAGCTAGGGTCTCACCGAGACAGACCCTCGGACCTGATAAATGAAGATAAAACACAATCGGCATCAACTAGTTTTGGCCATTCTTGGTCTACTGAAGTCATAGTCACAGGTGACTCACCCAAGGAGAAAACGAGGAAAGACTCTGGTTTGAAGAAATGTCCATTGTCATCTAAGAAATTCTCTGGGTTAAAAGTGTCTGGGTACTTCCAGTGCTCCTTATCAGTTAAAATCGCTGTTAAGTTAGTTAATATCTGGGTGCCCTAGAAAGATAATGTTTGTTAGTGGAACAATCAAGAAACACATCACAGCCATGTACGATAATCCTCGTACTTTACCTTGGGAATGTCATATCCTCTTAGTTTTGTAGGCTGAGTTGTTTCATGAATCACACCAGAGGGTACAATGTTGGCACAGCGCTGAATCTCGTGAACAGTGGCATATGTGTACGGTAGTTTGTCTCGGTCATCCATACTGGGTAAGCGGTCGTAACCCAGAACCTGAACAATCTCCTCATGACATCGCTCTGTAATGATACAAAAACTTATGAGTACATTTTTCAATGTTGACCTGCTAGTACAAGTAAACTGACACAATGTGGTTCGTTCAAAACCTTGTTCTTTATGCTCAATCAGTGGTGCGTTTGGGACAACACTCCCTGTTTGATACAATCTGTATCAACTTAGTTGCATTTACAGATTTTACTATTTATTCTAACCCAGTAATTCCACAAAAACATGCATGCTACAGCTTTGAAACAGTAGTTGTGGGAATGAAAAGAGAATATTATAGTACAGATTACAGAACTCTTCAAAGCAACAACAGAACAACTGGCAACTCTTATTACACGCATTTGTGCATATTCAAGACATGTTGCAGCAAGTAAGACAAATTGTTTAAAAAAGAATCGAACATTTACACGCTTAGCAGAAGTTTCTATCCAAAGCAACTTGCAGAACATGACATATTTATCAGTTTATGCATTCTTGAGGAATCGATCCCATCATCTTGCCATTGTTGGCACCACGCTCTACTGTTTGAGCTAAAGAATGCTGACAAGCTTAAGTACCTTGTACATCTGGGTTTTTAGTCAAGAAGAGGATGCCCCATCTGATGGTGGTTGATGTGGTGTCGGTTCCAGCCAGGAACAAATCAGCTACTGACATTACCATATTATCCTCATGAAATGTGGAGTCCTCGTTGGACTTCTGCTGCTCCAAGTTAAATAGAAAGCATTTCAGTTTAACCAAGCATATCTAATTCCCTAGCAGCAAAATACGGTTGTTCCTGAAAAATAAAATTTCCCATCAACCAGTCAATGATAGAACTGGGATTAGGATTACCACCAACTACCATCAAAGAAAGGATTATACAGGGTTTGAAGTGTTTGGTCAAGATTATCTTACTTTCTCAATCTCTAGCAGGTAGGCATCAATAAAGTCCCGTGGACTGTCTGGATCCAGAGTTTCTCTGTGATTTTTGACTGCTTCCCTGATGAAAGCCTTCAACTCTTCAGCATTCTGATAGATTTTCTGTTGTGGCCCTGGGAAATATTTGATGATGGGAAGCAAGTTAAACACCTGGAAAAGAGAAAAGCTACATATAACTATACTGCATCAACTGCAGGAGTCTCAGTCCTGATCCTGGAGGACCACCTTCCTGCACAGTTTAGTTCCAATCTGTTCCAAAACCGTTTCTAATAATCATGAAGACGTCAAGTAAGTTTAAGAAGAGTTAAAGTAAAACAGGGTGATACTCCAGTGACAGCACTGGACATCTCTGGTCAAGTAGTTGCATATAGCTTTATTGATAAAGTCTAGAAAAGTTTAACATTATGCAAAAGAGTAACAGTGCAATTCGTCGACAACCTACAGGACTGCAGACAATGAACATGCAGCTGGTTACTAAAAAAAGTGATGTGCTAAAAACATTTAATACATGTTCATACCTGTCCAACAACTGACCCTGTCTGAAAGATGTTTTCCTTCAGGATTTCCAGAAGGTATGCAAAACGCTTGTTATCATAGTCGAAACGATCCCCAAACACGATGGAACAGATAATGTTGGAAACGGCATTCTGTGTTGCATGTTGAGTGTTGAGAGGCTTGCCTTCAACAAAGAAAGCCATGCGTTTGTCTTTGACTGTTTTAATAATTTAAATAAAATCTTGCAAAGCAAATGAATTCAAGTTGACATTATAGCTAACTTTTTTAAAAAGATACATCTGGTTTAATGGCATTTGAAGCTAGCCTGAATACTAAGGCTTGTTACCAGCACAGCAACACAGGAACACATGCAAATATCTACAATGGGACCATGAACTTGAAATTCATGTCTGCATACTTGCATAAATAAGATTTTTTTTAAATGCAGAGAACATATTCCAAGTATGGGTCACCGTACTTGGGCACACGTCACTTCACGTTCACTACAACAAGCCTAAACATTGAAAAACACATTTAAACAGTAACTAAAATCATCAATAACCTTCCGATTTGAGCATTTCAAGAACCAGGTATCCGCTTTCCTCTGTCACACGTTCCTCTACAGACTTCTTTCCCAGACCAAAGTTCCTGAGCGTGTGAAGAGCAAACCGTCTCTGTTGCCTCCAGGAGTGACCAAATGTGACCAATATTATACCTGAGAGAGAGAGAACAGAGTGACGAGAAATAGATAACCAAATCCAGACCACAGCCACATTTACAGTGTCTTGAGAAGTTTCAAGACCAAGCCCTCAAGCTCAAGACTCAAACTTCACTGGCTGGTTGATAAACTGATCAAGACCAGCTTCAACCATATACAAAAACACTTTTTCTATTTGATCAAAACGTGGATGTACAATACCAATATTCTACAACAAAAAATTAAGTTTTGGTACAGTGTTTTACTGACCTAATCCATCAGTGATCCAGGATATGAGTGGTATATATGGCCTTCCTGAAAAAGATGAAGCATTTTGGACCAGGGCTTCTTTCACAAGCTGGACTGTATTGAGGATTATCGCTGGCTTTCTCCCAAGATACACAGTGGCCATCTCTCCATACTGAGATAACTAATCAGAGAAGATATCACCGCACGTCAACACTACTACATTGACTTAGACATAGTCTCACCTGTGAATGAAGTCAATGTGGCATTTACATTTTACAGAGTAAAGAGATCTTAAAAACACCATTCCACAAAAACAAAGCCTCTATTCTCAAAGCAAACACTCACCGATCTTATGAACTCCATTGGGTTCTTCAAAAAATATGGTATGGTTCCCACAAAAGGCAGAGGTCTGGGACCAGGTGGAGTTTGAGATCTGTAGGAATTAATCCTGAAGATCTCAAACAGAACTACAAAAATTAAGCCCAGAGATAGAGCAATGCCAACAGAGGCCAAGTCTAACGTCATTAGAGTCGTCCACATGGTGACAGATTCATTCCAAGACAGATATGAACAGCAGATGACCGTGTGCTTTATAAAGACAGAGCAAAAGTGGGAGGAGACAGTGGGAGTTGGAGTTTGAGGTGCCAGTTCATGTTTTTATGTAGTTCTACTAGTTATTACTGCTAAGCCAGCAAGGTTCTAAACATTAAAGACATGACGAACAAAACAATATATATGCGCACAACACTCATGTTATCTTTAAAATCACTGAGTATAAATGACATTCACTCTCTGCAAAGAGTAATAAACATGGTACAGAAAACAAGTTGTACAAGTTGATTATATAACTGACTAGATCAAAGCTTTCTACTACCATGACAATGATTGTGTACACTAAGTCTCAGCACAGCCAATAGGTATTCTACACCCTATAATCTTGTCTTTATTAATGGGATTATGCAAGATGCCTGGAAAGGTGTGTAAAGGTGACTGTGAAATAATAGCAAAGGGCCCTGGCGAATCTCATCCCAATATTCCATTTGCTATTTGCTTAGTCTTAAGATAATATTTATATGATTGTAATTTTATATATACACTAATATTTACACATTTGAACACCATTGTACTTAAAAAGTTCAGAAGAAATGGTCACAAGAATGTGTAACCTTTACCTTTTTTAAAAATTTATACTTTTATTGCATGTACAAAATGTATAATGCATGTATAAAATATACTGGAGGTGTGATATCGTCAAAATTTAATGAAAACTTTCAATATAGCACAATAAAACATTAACTCAAGCATGCTGTGATGTCTCAGTGAGTGGTTAGAGTGCAGGTGATTGGCTGACATGGTTTTGCACCTGGACTAAATCAACATGCTTTAAAAGGGACTCGTAGAACAATAGTTGGGTGAACAATAGCTTGTTGTTTGCATCTATGTCTGCTCATGGAGGTTACAGAAGGGTTTGCTGCGGCTCCACCTTAATTCAAGTCATGTCTGTGTGATATAAATCCAGTTTACACCTGTACAGGCCTGATTGTTGTAATAATAACAGTCACATGAGAATTTACATAACGAGAGAAAAGCTTTACAGTGGTATTACAGCACTTAAGTCATTTATTGTGATTCTATAGTTCTATACTTTACGACATAAAGGTACATCCTTTTTCAAAACCATAACGATTAAAGTAGAATATAATTTTTCAGGGTTAAAATTATTAATAAAAACACAGATGTGAACTTTGGAAACTCCAGTAAATTTTGCAATGTCTAGTCATCTAAGAAATTCTCTGGGTTAAAAGTGTTTGGGTACGTCCAGTGCCACTTATCAGTTAAAACTGTTTTAAGTAATTATATTGTACTAATAATAGTTAGTAAATGTACAAAAAAAGTTTTGTGTTTACATATATGTGAAATATTCATGACTCAAAAATGCATCAGTCCAAAAGAAGTTAAATAAAAAGCATTCATCCATTAAAACGTATCACATGGCTCTTGGGGGTGAACTATGGCCTCTTGTAGCGAATTGATACATTTTTGTATGAAAAATACCCATATTCAAAACTTAATAATCACTTTAATGTACCTTGCACCAACAGTTTTACACAGAAGCAGCTCGGGGAGGATGACGTGAGGTCGGCATTGTGCATGCACAGGTGAGTCTCTTGAAAACCAATGTTTGTTAACAGGAGCAAAGAAAGCAAAGTTTCCTTTAGCAAAAGACAACCAGTCTCATCTTGGCTTATATCAAAATACTCCGACATTCTTCTTTGTCCTTGTTCTTCATCCTTGTTTTGAACTTCTAAATATTGACCGTTGTTTTGATCTCTCTCCTGCGCTTACGCGTTTGTCACTTCTGAGTGGCGCAAACACAAAGCCGACCTCAAACGTCATCTGCTTCAAACAAAATCAAATAATTTTTTTTATATAACTATGGCAGGCTTCACACATTATTAACTCCACTGGCTTCGCTCCGTTCCGGTGTATATACCTATACACCTATGGAATTACATTTGCTTTAATAAAACTTTACAAAACTGAACTTAACCTTTTCAGAAACTATCAAAAATATGCTATTACAAAAGAAGAAAAACACAAGGAAAATGAAAAAAAATGAACTCAACACAAATTTAACAGGCTCTTCAAATATGCTTCATTCTTTGTTAATGTTTTTCAAAGATTCGTTTTTTGCTAACCGTGGATTCTGAATGTATTGCCACAGATTTTGCTCACGGTACGTAACGTTTTTCGTTTGGTGTTTTGACGCAAACCTCTCGTGGGGGCGGTCTTAACAGTGATCTACTCTGATTGGATAGTGATTTTTTTTGATGGACAGGTGCTCTCTGATCGGGAAGTATAGACGTCACTCAGTGGTGCACATATTGGAAACCTCTCGCGGTGATTAAATCTGGTCTCTACCGCAAAAATTATTTTTCACAGACAAAATGAAAGAAATTTCTTTTAAGCTCATACACAGGTTCTACCCTGTAAAGAAGTTTATACACAGATTTAAATCTGACATTGATCTTACAAGCTCTTTTTGTTAGAGTTCTGAAGAAACTATGGTATGCTTGTTGGTCATGTCACTACACTCAGAAACTTTGGGATGATATTGGTGTGTTTGTCAAGTGTAAGGTTTTGCCAGGCTTCCCAGTACATATGAAAAACATTATATTTGGGTATTATGACTCCGACCCCACAAACGAAAATATCAGTTTTGTTATTAATTTATAAATTTTCCTAAACAAATTTCACATTTACAAAAGCTAATTCTCCAACTGTAAACCTGTCTTCTGTTTTCCTAAAAGAAATGGAAAACTATTTTAATGTAATCTCAGTATCTACTAATAAGAATGCTATAAGGACTGTTAGAATTTGCTCTGCCTTTGATCTCCTTGTGTAATTTTGTCCCTCTTTTCTTTAGTTCTATTTTATTCTTTGTTTTTTTGTGGTTGATATTATGTGATGTCTGTTTATACTTTTGTATGTTTTTGTTCTCTGCATTAATAAAAAAGAAAAAAAAAGCTCTTGCGGTGATATGTATGCCTTGTATTACTAAATATGTAAATAATATCTGACCTTCGATCGTCTCAGTCTGTAAAGATGAGCTCTCAGGAGACGGCATCGTCTTCCTCCTCCGCTTGTCCTTCAAAGCAGCTTGAAGTAAGCTTATGTTACTGAAGTAACCAATAACATCGATACAAGTTTTTCATGTTACAGTGTGCAACAGTTTGTTGCAGGTTATTGTCATTCAGTAACACAAGTTTACTTTAAGCTGCCTTGAATGACAAGAGCTCATCTTTACAGACTGAGATGATCGAAGGTCAAATATTATTTACATATTTAGTAATACAAATCACCGCGAGAGGTTTCCAATATGCGCGCCACTGAGCAGCGTCTGTAATTCCCGATCAGAGAGCACCTGTCCATTAAAAGCTCACTATCCAATCAGAGTAGATCACTGTTAAGCCAGCCCCCACGAGAGGTTTGTGTCAAAACACCAAACGAAAAACTGCGAACCATATGCTAAATCTGTGGCAATGCATTCAGAATCCACGATTAGTGAAAACGAATCTTTGAAAAACATTAACAAAGAATGAAGCATATTTGAAGAGCCTGTTAAAAGTGTGCGACTGAGTTCATTTTTTTTCATTTTCAATGTGTTTTTCTTCTTTTGTAATGGCATATTTTTGATAGTTTCTGGAAAAGTTACGTTAAGTTTTATAAAGTTTTGTTCATTTTTATTGAAGCAAATGTAATTCCATATACACCAAGGATGAATTGAGGGTGAGTAATTTATGGGCTAATTTTGAGTGAACTAACCCTTTAAGAATTTTGTGTTAATTACGTAAACATATACATATATATATATATATATATATATATATATAAAATCAGTTTTTTATTTCGTTTCCCAAAGCACCTGAAAGCCAATTCACACTGCCATACTCCAACAGGGTGAACACACTGGCCAAGCAAAACAAATAAAAATGTTACAGTAGGTGTGGGATGCTTGGTTATGGTTTTATTTAGGGCTGAAATGTGGAACCCATCTGGTCCAGTGTATAGGTCCAGAATAGGGCCAGCTATGGTCATACAAGCTGAGATATGAATATGTCATGGCCCGTATTTTGAATGCCAGGTTTAGTTCACCAGTGGATTAGGCTCAGGTGTGGCTGTTTTGTGCTTTCTGGTTAAAGATTGGTGTTGATTTGTTTACTTAAGGTTGTGTTTTGGTTCCAATGTTACATTTTGATCTGGCCCAATTCATGGCTAGTTATGGATAATTAACTTGGCTGAGATTTGGGAAACTAGACCTGGTCCACACTAGGACCATAATTCATTGCAGTATGTGGGCCATGCAAAAGCTAGTTGTGTGGGCTGGAGCTGAGCCAGAGAAAAATTCCTATGTGGGATAAAGGTTACAAGAGGGTTTGCTGCGGCTCCACCTGAAATCAAGCCATCAAGATATAAATCCAGTTGACACCTGTACAGGCATGACTATTATAATATTAGCAGTCACATGAAAGATTACATCATGAGAGAAAATGCTTTACAGTGTTACAGTGGTATTACAGCGCTAAAGTCATTTATTGTGATAGCAGATTCTACACTTTAAAACAAATAGATACAACATCCTTTTTCAAAACCATAACTATTAAACTAGAATATAATTCTTTCAGGGTTAAAATTAGTAATATCAAGTTGAAAGCTATGTCTAAAAATACAGATTTGAACCTTGGAAACTTCTGTAAATGTTGTCTGAGTTAAAAGTGTCTGCTTATCAGTTAAAATTGCTGTAAGTAATCATCTTGTTAGTAATAAAAGTTAGTAAATGTATAAAAAAAAGTTTTATATTCATGACTCAAAATATTGTTATATATTATATCTGATATTATAGCATAGTATTACAGTAATATTTATTTCTTACATGTAATTGAGACGTTTCTGTGGAATCTTTACTTTACAGTAATGGTTTAGTGTCTTCAAAAAGAAAGTTAGCATCACAATCGCTAGCAGGCTATAGAGGCTAACTATTATAGGTAAGCTAACTGTAGATTTAAGCTCTTGTTAATGAAAGTTTGAGCTTTTAATCACATTTTTTGTGTAGATGAGCAGTTTTGATATTTTGTAAATGTTTTGCTGGTCCTTTGTCAACAGCTAAATGGAAGTAACTATAATTTAATCTAAAAGTCTGCACTGTGAGGTAAATCGGTGAA
The DNA here is from genome assembly GCF_963082965.1 of Carassius carassius. Lineage (NCBI taxonomy): Eukaryota > Metazoa > Chordata > Actinopteri > Cypriniformes > Cyprinidae > Carassius > Carassius carassius. The sequence goes on from NC_081800.1 coordinate 24,529,543, forward strand.
GTCACTTACAAGAACTAATGGGCTGAAACTTATTTCAAACACGTTTTGAACTTTCATTGCAAACAAATATTGATAAACTGTACTGTGATTTCAGGAGTGCGTAAAACAAACAAACAAAAAAAAAACACTTCAAACAGGAAGTTACAAGAAAGTGTGTCATGGGAGTGGCTTATAGAGATACAGTAAACACAGGTGATCTGAGAAATCTAATTAAATAACTATTAGGGGTGTAACGGTATGTGTATTCATACCAGGCCGTTTCGGTACAGGGCTTTCGGTACAGTGCACGTGTGTACCGAATGACCGAATGCAATAATTTGTATGAAGAACATAGGTACATTTTCGTTTTTCCAAACGAACATATTAAGTGGCGGAAGTCTCCGCGTTCAGCGCAAATCCCGCCCTGCAGCTCTAAGGCCGGTGACACACTGGCTGCGTGTCGTGAGCGTGGCGTTTCTGCTGTTTGTCAGTTGCGTGGCGACTGCTTTGCGTTTTCTGTGTCTTTACACACCAGAATCATGCCTGACGCGGCGCTGGCGCGCTGCTGCTACTGTAGGTGACATAGAGGGAGGCCGCAGAGGCGCCGACAGACCAGGATCTTGTCTTCACGACAACAATATCTATATTTCATGTTAAGCATAAATATAAAGCCTTCTGATAAAGGACACCATCAACAGTATTGACGGCAAAATAGACTATGTTTGACAGGTGCAATATGCCAGTGTGTCACCGGCCTAAGGTCTTCAAAAGGCATCACGCGAGTGTGAACATCACTACAACTAGGAAAAAACGATTGTAATTTTAAACAATTTTAAACATTTAAACAGACCTTTGCTCTTAATTCCGATCGGTCCAACGCAATAACGAAATCTGAGCAGGTCTACAAACTGAAACTGTTGATGCTGCACTTTACACTTTGGAAAAGTTCTATATATATTTTTAAATATGAGCAGGCCTACAAGCTGGGATTGGTAATGCTGCACTGTAATCATAGTTATTTATTTATATTTTTCATTATATTTTATTATATGATATTGGTTTGAGACTGAGAGTATTTTATTTAGTGGAGAACTTTGCAGCAGTATTTTATTTCTTATTCTTTTTTTATTTTATATATATTTTATTAAAAAGTATGTAAACTAATTGTTAAAAAAAGTTTATAGTAATAAACAACCTGCAGTTAAATGTTTGCATTTCTTTCCCTTACTGTACCGAAAATGAACCGAACCGTGACTTTAAAACCGAAGTACGTAGCGAACCGTGATTTTTGCGTACCGTTACACCCCTAATAACTATGCATTTTTTCACAATATATTTCAACTATATCATCATGCATCTGTAAAACCTAAAAATGTGAATTATGGTATATTAAGATTTTTTTCTTTTTGTTTTTGGTATGTTTTGTTTATTATTTTTCTTTTCTGAATTTCACCCCTGCTGTGGTTTGTTTATTTCTAATAAACCTGACATTGTATAGTACTATACTGTAGGCTATGTGACATCTTGTTCCTATATTCTTCCATGACTGTGCTGCAGAGCTGGAGCAGCTCCCTTGTCAAAGAACATCTCCATCTGATTGGTAAGTAAAACCTCAAACATTCAGAAGTTTATCAAATACTGAGAAAAAAAATTAAATATTTCCTGTATGTCTTACAAGGCCATCTTGTTTAACTCTACACTGAGGACACTTCATACACAACAACCTGCAGAGGGGTCAATCATAATTCGAAAAAAGACAGTTATGTTTACTCTTCAGACTTAGGTGCATGCAGATATTATTCAGGGACATGAACACTTGAATACTGCAAAAATAGAGAAAGGACCTTATTTAAAAGGGTTACTTCACCCAAAAAAAAAAAAAAAAAAAAAGATCACCCTCATGGGCTAAACTATATATATATATATATAAGTTTTTTTTATTGTTGTTTTTTTTTTGGTTTTTCCAAAGCACCCAAAAGCCAATTCACACTGCCATACTCTAACAGGGCGAACACACTGGCCAAGCAAAACAAATAAGCATGTTACAGTAGGAGTGAGATTCATTTGACTTGGTTTGCTTATTAAACATGAAAAAATGTAGATGTGCCTGTCTAAAGTAAACTGTGGTAAGTTAAAGTAACAACCTAAACAATATTATTTTAGTTTCCAAATAAATGACAGAGATATGCTGCATTTTTTTAACTGTATTAGACTGTGAAATCATTTAACACTGTGACTACAGAAATATACTGTATTTCTGGTTTACAGACTACTACCGTAAGGAATACCATAAAAATAATGGTATATTGATGGCGTCTTTGCTGCCAGCTCTTTACTGTAAATTATAGAAATACAGAAACATACCATTTTTCTGGTTTACAGACTACTACCGTAAATGACTACGTCATTTTACGTATGAATACCGTAAAAATAATGGTATACTACTGGTGTCTCTGCTGCCAGCTCTTTACTGTTACTTTACAGGAAAAAATGTTACAGTGTACTTAAGGTTGTGTTTTGGTTCCAATGTTACATTTTGATCTGGCCCAATTCAAGGCCAGTTATGGATAATTAACTTGGATGAGATTTGGGAAACCAGACCTGGTCCACACTAGGACCATAATTCATTGCGGTATGTGGGCCATGAAAAAGCTAGTTGTGTGGGCTGGAGCTGAGCCAAAGAAAAATTCCTATGTGGGATAAAGGTTACAAGAGGGTTTGCTGCGGCTCCACCTGAAATCAAGTCATGCCTTCAAGATAGAAATCTGGTTGACTCCTGTACAGGCATGACTATTGTAATATTAGCAGTCACATGAAAGATTACATCATGAGAGAAAAGCTTTACAGTGTTACAGTGGTATTACAGCGCTAAAGTCATTTATTGTGATAGCAGATTCTACACTTTAAAACAAATGGATAAAACATCCTTTTTCAAAACCATAACTATTAAATTACAAAATAATTCTTTCTGGGTTAAAATGATTAATATCAAGTTGAAGAGCTATGTATAAAAATACAGATTTGAACCTTGGAAACTTCTGTAAATGTTGGAAATTCTATTGTCACCTAAAAAATTATCTGGGTTAAAAGTGTCTTGGGTATGTCAAGTGCCCCTTATCAGTTAAAATTGCTTTAAGTAATTATCTTGTTAGTAATAAAAGTTAGTAAGTGTATAGGTGCCCTAAACAGACACTGTTTGTTAGTGGAACAATCAAGAAACGCAACACAGCTGCGTTCATTACCTTGGGAATGTCGTATCCTCGTAGTTTTGTAGGCTTAGTTGTTTCATGAATCACGCCAGAAGGTACAATCTTGGCACAGCACTGAATCTCGTGAACGGTGGCATACAGGGATGGACTGGGAGTGAAAGACAGCCCTGGATTTTCTCCCAAATAAGATATAGGCCATAAATATAGGCACAACTACAAGCAGTCGCTGCTATCTCATGATATTACAGCAATCCTGTGGCATTTATGGCAAATAACATCACAAAACCCATGGTGACCCTGCTGACAATAACAACAGAAACTATCACTGAATTTTAAATGATTTGAACTAAAAAATACCATTACAAACAGACTTCCTGGACAGCCTTGATGCAAGCAGTGTTGATGATCTAACAATGCTGATGTCAGCAACTTACAGTGAGAAAGCAACATGAATGCCAACTTTCAAAAAGTTGAGGTTTTGATGCAACATGGGTGACCACTGGTAAAGTTTAGTAGAGTTTAACTTTTTGAAAGAGTAACAATGCAAAGTGTCGACAACCTATAGGTATGTACACAATTAAGACAGATCCACCTTGTGATCCAGTTGGTTAACAGCTAAAAACATTTAGTACTTGTTCATTTCTATCCAATAAGTCACCCCGAGTGATTTTCTCCTTCAGGATTTCCAGAAGGTATGCAAATTACTTATCATAGTTGAAACGATTTCCAAACACGATTGAACAGATAATGTTGGAAACAGCATTCAGTATTACATGTTGGGGGGCGAAAGGCTTGCCTTCAACAAAGAAAATCACATGTTTGACTCTGGCATGTTTAACAGGACAAGGTGGCATGTGAATGGGTCTTCAACATCTACAATTCTCAATAGCCTTACAATCTGATCATTTAAGGAAGCAGGTTACTACTTTCCTCTGTCTCAAGTTCGTCTACAGACTTCTTCCCCAGAGCACAGTTCCTAAATGTGTGCAGAGCAAACAGTCTCTGCTGCCTCCAGGAGTGACCGAATGTGGCCATTACGATACCTGACAGAGAGAGAACAGACCTTCAGAGTTATGAAGAAATGCATAGAAAAGTTGAACAAAGAAAGACAACTTAAATGGATGCATAGGTGTACCAGCCTAAGATTTTGACCAAGATGCTCTAACAAAGTCGACCTTGGCCTCACTGGCTGGAGAGTCCCACATCCAGACGAGACATATGAGGCCCAGATCCAGCAACAGAATCAATGGAAGAAACTGGGTTAAGCTTCATTTTCCAGCAGGGTCTCAAATATTATTTGAACTTTTTATTGAAGAGCCATTGGTGATGGTATTCATCAACAATCAATTTACCTTCATTTTTCAATTTAAAGGAGCAGAAAATATTATTAACAGCTAGTTGTTAAAATTGGTACTGTAGTCCAAATTCTCCCAACACACCCTCTCTGGCAGGTTGCCAGATTGAGGACACATACGCAAAAGGAATGAGTGCAATTGACAATGGAAGGCAATGAGCAATGGCAATGAATAAATTAATGAATTAATGCAATGAATAAATTAACAATTTGTTTTATCCTCATTGCCTCATGCCTCGGTCATATAAAGTTTAAGATGGATGCAGAGGCTTTTTAGGTCAGGACGAATTATTTGCTGGCTTCCACAGCTGCAAAACATTGTGTTTTCCACCAACTGGCAATCCAGGGTGTCGAGATACTACTGTGTAAATTGGCAGACCTAAACAAAAACAGACATTCCGACAATAAACACAATTCTCGGAGAATAACTAGCTGTAGGAAACCAGTATGTGAACAAAGCATGTTTCCAAAATATATGCAAAGTTTATATAAGTTTCAGCTTAACCTTACGAAGACTGCTGGTGATTCCAGCTAACCCATTGCTTCATCACAACTTCTCTATACAGCTGGGTTCGTCAACCATTACTCCTTCGAGGACAGCCAGAAACCTAGGAGTTGTGATGGATCATCAGTTAAGCTTCACTGACCACGTTGGTACAATGACCAGCTCCTGCAGGTTTGCCTTATACAACATTAGGAAGATTAGACCCTTCCTGTCAGAGCAAGCCACCCAACTTCTTGTCCAAGCTCTTGTTCTCTCCAGACTGGACTATTGTAATGCTCTCCTGGCGGGCCTTCCTGCATGTACTGTCAAGCCTCTGCAATTGATCCAGAATGCAGCAGTGAGGGCTGTCTTCAATGAGCCAAATAAGCTCACGTTACTCCTCTCCTCATCAGGTTACACTGGCTACCAGTAGCCGCTCGCATCAAATTCAAGGTACTGATGCTCGCCTACAAGACTACCACTGGCACGTCACCAACTTACCTAAACTCACTGGTTAAATCTTATGTGCCCTCCAGAAGTTTGCGCTCTGCAAGTGAACGACGCCTTGTGGTGCCATCCCAAAGAAGTTCAAAATCTCTCTCACGGACCTTTTCCTGGACTGTGCCCAGCTGGTGGAATGACTTCCCAATCTCTATTTGCAGTCTTTACTCATTTTCAAGAAACATCTAAAGACTCATCTTTTTCGCCAGCACTTAACCAACTAATACTAGCACTTTTCCTTCTTTTCATTTATAAAAAAAACCTGGCTTTGCGTTCTGTACTAGACTAAGTGAGACTTGTCATGGCACTTGTATACTGTTGTTGTTCTCTTGTTGACCTGACTGCTTCTATTGTTCTCATTTGTAAGTCGCTTTGGATAAAAGCGTCTGCTAAATGATTAAATGTCAAATGTAATTGTTCCACAAAAACAAAGCCTCTAAGTTCAAAAAGACTTATGAACTCCATTGGATTATTTTAAAAATATGGTATTTTCCCACAAATGGCAGAGGTCATCCACATGTTGACAGATTCATTCCAACCTTCAGTATATAAATACATAAAAGCAACACATCAGCATGTTGGTTTGCTTTTTCTTTATTTTTTTGGTCTTTTCTTATTTTTTTTTTTTTTGCTGGTCTTTTTTTGTCTGTTTTCTTGGTTTGCTATAGGGAAGTTTTTGGCACTACAATTTTCTTATTGGGTTATGTTTGATTTTCCTATCTAAAGCATTTTCCTTATGCAAGCAAAATAGGAATACAGCTAATAAAAATAGTGAATATATTTTAAATCCTTATTTTACACAAAATAAAAACACTTTGTTGGACCCCTCCAAAAATAGGGGTAATAAAATATTTGACATTTTGTATCACAAATCAATGTGATGATACACACAGAAATAAAAGGAAAATAAGACATAAAAACTGTACAAAAAAGATAAAATTCATTTAAAAAAGTTTCCAAATCACCAAATGATGCCAAGTTAGTCTCTTTTTCTCTAAGGACCTTGGGCATTGGTTTACAAAGTAAAGTGTTATTTCTTCATTTCTTCTGCTGAATGTAATTGAGATTGCCGTGCCTGCCATGTTGAATAAGCGGGTAATGTTGATTTGCCACCAGAGAACCTGCAGAAAGGCAGAAAAAACTTATGAGTGGAAACTTTTTATTTATCATTGTGCATCTGTGGCCTGTAAATCCATCAAGAGGAATATTGAGTTAACTTAAAGTCCATTAATAACATGTTGAATGAATCAAATGATTCTGTTCAATGCACAGAATCGGCAAATTGAGGGAATATCATAAAAACAAATCCACATCATATTTCATCCTAAAGTCAAAAGAAAGTAAAATAAGCACTATTCTAGAAAGAAGCAAACTTTTAGAACAATTACATTTGTTTGCACTGGAACAAAGATACAATATTAAAAAGAAAAAAAAAAGAAAAGAAAATAAAAGAAAAAGAAAGAGAAATGCTTTTTTTTCTGGACACTTCCTAATTGACAAAATAATAAACAATCATGTTGGTTTGCTTATTTTGTCTTATCTGCTCTTTTCCTGTCTGTTTTTTAGTTTGCTATAGGAGAGGTTTTTGGCTCTACATAACTGACTTGTTCGGTCTTAAAGCTTTTGTCCTTAACCAAGTACTACAGCAAAAATAGCATGAATGAAAATAAAATAAAAATTGTTTTATTGTTGACATTAATGGAAAATTCCGTTGTTACATTCTACTTGCAATACAGACATATACACTAGGTTTGAATGTTTTATTTTCAACAAGTCAGACAGATAGAACAGCACTGGTACCTTGTGAGATGAAGGGTTTGTTGGGCTGATGCAGGTAGGGTGGCAGACGGTAGGGCATGAAGGATGGAGACAGCGGAAACGGAGCAGCACTGCTGTGCTCCCAGGACCGAGTGCCCTGAGTCACAGCGCCAAACTGAGACGGGAAATTAGGATCTGAGATGTAGAGAAAGAAAACAGTGAACACATGGCTCTGTACTAAAAGAGAGCAAAACAACCAACACTGAACCATTATGAAACCTTACTTATTTCATTAGACTGTGATTTCAGAGGGTTACAGGTGAAGCAGCTCTAAAAGAGCACAAGCAATCCAGTAAAATCAGTTCCCAGTGTTTAGACTAACAGCTGTGGAGTCACCCAGTGAACCCAAAACACCTGTGAGACCTACCTGAGCTCACAAAGAGACACTGCACTGATTTCACTCATCTCTGAAAACATTTTCATAAAGCTTAAGGATGTTGCCTTAGAAAGCACCACGTGAAAGTGTGAGCACCACGTGTGTGTACCTGTTTTGTTTACTGTGCCGTTCCCCACTAGCGGCCCCGGATTGAGATGGTGATTGTGCCAGGGGTGCACCCTTTCTCTGGCCGGGCCGCCGCCCACTCCACCAGCCACCCGTCCCATCGACGGCTGAGCGAATATGATGCTGGGGTCGTTCAGGTTCATGGGGGCAGGGCTCACCGCTAGCCCGCCTCCATTCTCGCCTCCACTGCCCCGGACAGCAAACTTTAAAGCTGGAGAGGTCGGGTGTCCGGGGGCGGTGGAGGCCCCAGAGCCCTGGATGAGAGGGCCGTGGATGGGCCATGAGGCAGAGGTGAGGGGTGGCTGCTGGGGGTGGGCGGGAAGGAGGCCCAGCGCGGAGAGCCCGGCGTGATACGGCCCCGGGTGGGAATGGGGGAAGCTGAAGATGGGAAGCTGGACCTGAGCAACCTGCTGCTGCTGCGATTGGGAGGGTTTGGAGGTAGAGGATGTAGAGGAAGGCTTGCTGTTCTGCAGAGAGACGGACGAGTGGCTGTAGGGAGACGGCTGAGGGGAGTACGGAGGAGTCTGACGCGTATCAGACTGGAAGTACACAGACAGAAAAAGTGTCAGTTCATCCAAAAACAAATATATAGAAATAAATTCTGTTGCTGGATGACACTAAATATTTGCTATAAATTTACACTGACTGTTTTTGGCAAACAAAAATTAAGCAAAACCTTGGATATCACAATCTTTATACGCTTTTCATGCCAATATCTGAAAATATCAGCGTACCGTGGTACCCTCATAGTAGTTCTTGTAAGATTTCTCAAGTCATCGTGTATAAGTAGTGTAAAAAAGTAGTTTCTTTAGCAAAGAATTGCTAAAAATAATTAAGAGGAGGGGTGGGATAAGTCTGCTTTTTTTGAAAACTTGATTGTGTTTCTGGTGTGCACTCTCACCAGTTTTTCACATATTTTACCTTTATTCTAAACCACTGTTTCTGTTCACCTAAATATGATCTGTTGACTTCCTGGCTCTATGAAGCCCATTCCTGAGAAATACACAATGGGCTCAGATTGGTTAGCTGGCCCAATGTGTTGTGATTCACTATCTGTCTAGCACACAATGTCTGGAAAAGTCACGCCCCTTACCATTATGAGTAGTTGCATGTGCTCCGGTATATTGTAAACAATGGCGTCAATAATTCCTTGTCAATTTGAGCCTGAATCAGACCCAGAGAATATTAGTGATGAGGACTGAGCAGAACCTGTGCTAGCACAGCTCTTTCAGGACGTTTCAGAATGGTGTTTTTTTGTTGGTAGTTGTATCATATTTTTGAGATTCACTGTTATTTGTAAAGGTTACTGCTCTCTCAGTTAGCTTTTGATATATGGTTTTATCATTATTAAAGCAGAATACATGATTGCATTGTAACATTTTTTTTTTTTTGCAGGGTAACTGTTTAATTTCTAACAGTAACACTCAACTACAAATAACTCTTCCTCTTCTCTAAAGCAGCCCAACATGGCCTCATCAGGGTTTATGCAAATTTTAGGGTTTGTGATGTCACCAACCCAGGAAGAAGCTCGTTGTAGTCCCTACCAGCCGTGTGTTGAATTCTGTAAAATAAAAAAATCTCCCTTTGCACTGAACTTTTAGCGTTGTACCTTTGCAGATGTTTATGCTCAGTTAAAATTTGCATAAAATTATTTAAAAAAATTATAAAAGGCAAATACAAATATAACTCGTATATACGACAAATCTTATTATGAAATAATTGGTTTATTTAGTGAAAAAAAATAAAAATAAATTACATTCACCGGAAATAATTACTAAAAATAATTAGATAATTTAGTATTATAATAAAAAATAAAATATAATATAATATAAATTGAATAAATATATGAATTGAATAAAACTTCCTTTTTTTACTTACCTGTGCATTATTAGATTAAGTGACAAGTATTTAAAATATACTTGGCAACAATGAATGTTTGGTCCAATTTTTTTGGTCGAAGTTTCAGTTGACTAGCACACAAAATACTGAGAAACATCAACAAGTACTTAAAGGCAATGGATGTCTATCCCCCAGCCACAGCTGAGAGCAGAGAGTTTAGGTCCTTACACATTCAGAGGGCTGTCTGTTCCGTCCGCCCCGATCCTGGACTGAAGCACTTTGAGGAATGGGGATGGACTGAGAGCTGGCCATGGCCCGGACCATGTGAGGCACTGGAAGAAAAAAAAAGAGAGGAATTACAGTCAAACCCTTTTATATACTGTCTCCTACAGAACACAAACAGACCAAGACTATTAATTATAAAGAAAAAACAATTGCATTATAAAATCAGCGATGACAATACAATATAAAATGACTATCCACCGAATAACTGTCTACTTTGTTTCGCAACACAGAGCTAAGCAGTTTTCTTTGACTTCCTTTCAACTCAATAGCTATAACAGGTAAATAACTAGCAATAAAGAAAGCATAGAATAGAGAAGTACCTGAAAATACAGTAAACGCTAAAGCTAATTATGCTACAAACCATTGTGTTTATGATTATGAATCAAAATAATATGAAAAAATAAAAATATCAATATGCAACATAACAGACTATCTTTAACCAGGTAAAATAATGGTGGATGAAACCAGAAGCCAAGCATATTTAAGTTGAAAATGCCTGTGTCCATGCTTATGTTAAAAATAAGGTGGATAAAATTAATTAATATTCATCTCTTTTTTTTTTGTATGTATATATATATATATAATTTTGTTCTGGTATATATATATACATATATATATATATATATATACATATATATATTGTATTATGGAATTAATGAATATTCATTAACTATTTGGGCTTTTTAGTAGTTATTTTATTATTAATAGTAAAAATGAATGATAAAAATTACAAATATATAATTATGTACAAAAATAATAAGAATACAAAAACTGAATTTTACTCTATTTTAATTCATTACACGTTAATTCTACTTAGAAACTAAATATGGAATAAGTATAAAACTATTAAAGTATAAAATATATATATATATATATATATAATTAATATAACATCTATCTACCATACCTGCCAACCTTGAAGAAATTTAATGAGTACTACACAACAATGAGTACTTTGAATGGTATAGTATTGTATATTGTTATTGAAACTTCATAATGTTTCACTTGATTATACATTTAGTCAGGAATTATAGTTTGGAAAAAGTCTAACTAGTAAAATGTTTACACGTTATGTGAAAACTAGCACAAGTATATAAATAAATAATATGAGACTTACTCATGTTTATTATCTCTGCTGAATAAAGTGCTTCATTTTTTTTTTTTTATCTGAGGAAATCCAAATCTCAAATACTCAACCAAATCACATTTTGGGGTGAATTATATCTTATTCCTCTCATCGCGAAGCAAACAGTAAAATAAAAATAAAAAAATTATTTAACATAAGAATCTGAATAGCGCGTTCAGCGCGGGGGCGTGGTCGAATTAGAAGACAATGAAGGGAGATGTGAAAAACGGACATCGTGTTGTTTTCATATGGATTACTTTATCACAGACTATTTGTTTTCAGCGGCACTTGTTTAGTTTAAAAGGAGACATGTCAAGCTTTCTATAGATATCTCTCTCATGTCTCTTCGTTGAGTATTCCCTGAGTTAAAGTTCATTTTAATGATGTGTTTGTAAGTGAAGATCAGCGCAGACAAAGGCTGCAGACAGCACACCTCATTTGTTATCTTTATTTTATAAGTGCACAAAGTTTTGTTGTTATTATGTCTGTATCCAAATAAAAGTAGACACTTTAGAGATTCGATTTTGCTCTTATCTGTACGATCAAAACTTAGTGTAATTTAAGTTCTTTTCGGGGTTATCAGGAGAAAATGACTCATAACGCGTATACGCGTTAATCGACTCAAGAGGGTTGAACAGAACAATTCAAAACGAAAGAAAACAGACTGCTCTCTGCTTATGTAATGTTAATCCGTATGAAATGTGCATTTCTCTGACGCGTTCACTACTGCGAAGATCACGAGACAGCATCGTCAACTTTATCTTTGCAGTCGACACGACATTGATACAGAAAACACTTGTTTATTAATAATTATATTCATAAAATATTCATAATCATTACTTTTGCCTGTTCTTTGTGACAGCTTTTAGTTGCGTTATTGGCAGCGCCCCCCTTACATGTTAGCCTACATGAACGCGTGAACTGAACTGAGCTAGTCACAGCTGGACTGCTTGTTATGATGTCATGGTCATTTTTAATGTTCATAAATTCAATTAGGCTAAACATAGCCTAACTGTTACCTTTATTTTACGTTAATCAGCACCTGGCCTGTCTAAAATCTTCTAGATTTTAAGCCATTCCACCACTTTCCTAACTGCCAACTAAGCTTGTGGATAGGAGGGGCAGGTGGGCGGCGGGTTAACATGCACCGCTCTGATTGGCCGAAAGCTTTTCACTCCACTTACGCACTGTGGATCAGTGACAGAATCAGCGTAATAGATTGCATAGAAACTGAAATCGGCAAAATGCGAGACGCAACAAAATGCGTACCTAGAGAGCAGCGAATCGTACAAGCGTACTTATGGGTCAAAATGCGTGCAGAGTACGAAAAATGTGTACATGTTGGCAGGTCTGATCTACTAATAAATAAATAAATATTAGAGGTGTCATGAGACACTCATCCCACGAGAAGAGATAAGACAAGATTTTTAGACTTTTAAAGAAATCCTCAATGATTAAATATATAGAGAAAAAATGTAGGTGCATTTTGAAATTAAACTTCTATTTTAATTTATTATATGCAGCAATAAACAACATGTAAACTAAAAACTTTTTTGTTGCTCTTTCTGGATTAGCAGCAGCATGAATGATTCATTAACATTGACAGCAACAAACTGTGCTTCTCATGCTCCTCTGTCACTCGCAATGTCTGGAATAAGATCTTGTGGGTGTTTGAATTGAGATCGCCATCTTTAAACGATTAATTGTGCAGCTCTAATGTAAACCCTACAAACTGTTTTGCAAGGATATCGTCACGTTCTGGCGAGACACATCAGATCTTGCGCCACGTGTTACATTTATTAAATATATTCATAAACTGTTTGAGCTTTTGAAAATGGTCTGAGAAGTTCAGCTCTAGAGGCTTCATGAACTAAAAAATAAATGAGCTATATTAGCTAAGCTGTACCTGGTCCAGACACTGCTCTCTGACGGAGGTGTTTGTAATCGGGACAGTCTCTCCTCACATGACCCATATCACCACACTGAAAGCAGCGTCTCTCTCTGGGCTCCCTGTCCTCCTCCCTAACCTCCTCCTCACGCTCATTCTCCTTTTTCTTCATTCTGAAAACAAACAAGATCAGCTAAGCACTTTGCCTCCCATGTATTATTGCTGTAAAAAGTAATTGTTTCTGCATGTGTAAACAGGGCACCTGCGCCTCTTTGGACAGTCCTTCATATAGTGGCCGATCTTCCCACAGATCCGACAGCAGCGGTCATTAGGAGCCAGTTCACCGTCTGTCAGCACCTTGGAGTCAAAGAAGTAATCCTGACAGAGAGACAGAGATATGAAGATGAAATGAGATCTGAAATGAAGGATAAATGGCACTCAGGAGCAGTTGTAGTGTGACTCACAGCCTCTGTTCCAGGGTGAGGGTAAAATGGGGTGCCAAACAACTTTCTGCCATTGATGAAGGCCTTCATGATGAAGTTAGTCACTGTGTACAGAGAAAACGAGTGAGATAAAATCACCTGTATATTTACTGAAAGTTGTGGAACAAGATAGTTTTGCTTACTTTTGCGCGAAACACCAGCCCCAAGATTGTGATTCAAGTCAAAGGGATCTGTATATAAAAAAAAAATTGGTAATGTAAAAATAGCATATTCAAGGATCATGCAACGTGTGTTTTGTTGAAATAAAACATTGGAAAATACCAGAATTCTAAAAAGCATCACATTTAGTGAAGTCACCTCAACTTTTGTCTAAATATATAACATAAAATTGCAAACATTTATAATATTAATAAAATAGTTTTGACTAGGGCTGTGTATTGCCAACAATCTGGTGATACAGGGGTTGCAATAGGATATATTGTGATACTGTAAGCAAGGCGATATATAGGGATATTTCTTATTTTAGGAATAGTATATATTGTAAGGAAAGCTTTCATTAAAAACACCGCCATAAGCAATAAATAAATAAAAAAATTTTAACCAGAACACAGTGGGATCTGCATTTGTAATAATCAGTCCCTGTAACATTCATGTTATTGAACCACTTTTTGTGCAGTATGAGTAAAGGGGGGTAAATTAAAGTGCTTGCAGTATCCTTTAATAAAACAATATAAAAAACAATAAAGGCATAATCTGAAAAACCAAGCATTGTGCATTATAAAGAATAATATTCTGAATATATTACAGTTGGTTTGATACCCTTATCTTAAACGGTGTCAGAGTTTAATTTAAGTGGGTACAGTATATAAAACATTTGAAAAATATGGATTCAGTACTGTATATAAAAACAAAGGCATAATCTGAAAAACTAAGCCTTGTGCATTATACTGATTAATATTCTGTATATTTTACAGTTTGTTTTATACCTTTAGATCAGATGGTGTTGTCGTTTAATGGATTTATATTATCGCATACATTAAGAGTTATAAAATTATTTTAAAACACAAAACGGATATTCAAAAACTTTGCGCAATAACAGGGATGTTTTTTTCGGAACATTTTAGTATTGGTTTTATATTATAAATGTCACGTAGTTAAATTGTTTAATTTAAAAGTTTTTTTTTTTTTTTTAAATATCGATTTTTATAAATATTTTATAAATATTTTTTTTTAAATATCGATCTCAAAAATTACGTTTTTGAGATTAGATACAGTATCGCCAAACAAAATATCGCAATACTCACGTGTATCGATATTTTCTTACACCCCTAGTTATGACTTTTATACATATATATATATATATATATAGTGACATACAGCCAAGTAGGGTGATCCATTCTATGAATTCGTGCTTTGCATTTATATACATACACACATTTATTATAATATAACAAATTTTACTGTAGTGCAATACATATTGTAATTCTACTAGGAAACAATGGAATAAATATAAAATAAAAAATACATATAAAAATGAAATTAAATATTATATTAATATATTATTAATATATTAAAAGGATAAATAATATAAACAAAAATATATACTGTCAGTTATGATTCTTTGTGTATTTTGTGGAACCTAATTACAAAAAAAAAATTCTTAATTCAGTAATTATAAATAATATAAACAAACTATTATATTCTAATTAATATCCAATTAGTTATAAATTAATCATAAATGAATAAAAAACACAAATATATATATATATATATATATTTTTTTTTTACTGTATATTAGTGCATTAAAAATGTTAAACCTACTTGGAAACAATGGATGGATTAACAATAAAATAGAAGTACAAATTTATATTAATACAATTATTTTAAAATCTGTTTTTATGATGCAAAACAGATCTGGAGAGGCTGAATTAATAAAAATAAATAAATAAAAGAATTAATAACCTGAATAAAATAACTGATTTCTGTGCATTTCAGAACAAAGAAAGAGAAAAACGTTATGAGTCATAAAAAGCGTTTCAAACCTTCGATTGCGATGCATTTGGACGTCCACTGTTTCTCAAAGGTGGTAAGGCGTTTGCGCTGGCGGATGGAGATGACATGCTCTTTAAAATCAAACTCTTCTGTGTAGAAGCGCAGCAGGCCGAGCCACAGCTCCCCTACGGTCTCCTTATTCTGATGGATCTCTGGCAGACGCCGCCGCTGGACACCAGAAACACACACACCTTCACTGATGCAAGCTGAGTGCTCTTCAAAATGCATCAAGCTGCAGAATTTGTTTACAGTCTCCAAGTGTACAAATGTTAAATATTAGAAACTAAACGCGTGTCATGTTAAGTGAGGTTGGCTAAATATGTCAATTATTTCTTGTTGTTGTCGTTGTTAACAACAAAACAAACGAATACATACTAAAATTTACTGTTTTTCTTTGTGTATTTAGTGACAATTGCAAAATACACAATTATAATTATTAAGATTATAATTATAAATTAAATAAACAATATAGTATACTATCCGTTATTGAGTATTACTTAGTATTATAATTATAACTAACAAACGAATATATATATTATCAGTAATATTTTTTTGTGCATTTAGTGGCAAGTAATTACAAAAAAATAATTGGATTAATATTATTTTTTAAATAATATAAACAAATATATATTCATCGTTTTGTCTCTTTAGCAGGCAAGAAATTACTAAAATAATTAGATTACTCAGTATAATTATGAATTATATAAAAATAAATATATACTATCAGTTACTGTTTTCTTTGTGTATTCAGTGACAATTACAAAAATAAATAAAATGCTTAATATTATAATTAGAAATAATATAAACAAACACATACTATCATTTATGGATCTTTTTAATTTTTTAGTAATTACTTGTCACTAGATGAAGATCCAGAACTGATTGTATGTATTTATTGATATTATTTATAATTATATTAAGCATATTCTTTATTTTTGTAATTACTTGTCACTGAATACACACAAAAAAACAATAACTGATAGTATATATTTATTTTTAATAATTAATCTAATTATTTTTGTAATTACTTGTCTCTTAATAACAGAGGATTTATTATTATAAATTATAAATAACAAAAATAAATATTATCATTTAGCATTTTTATTTGTGTATTTGGTGAAAAGTAAATATTAAATGGTTTATATCTTATATATAAAAAGAATATAAATAATCTTAATATAAATTGTTATATAAAGAAATTAAATTAATAAAAATTATACAATTCAAGTCGAATGAAACCTCTTCAACGTTCTATGACACAAACAAAATTGCCTTGCTCAGAAACAATCTCAAATCAATCCCACTCACTAGCTCATTAAGGTCATCAAAGAAGAAAGCGTTCCAGCCGTCCACCATCCTCTGAGGAACAGTGTTCCCATCGAATATCTGCAGAAGAGCACAATCATTCAGTACCATAGTACTGATATCTGATACAATCAGTGCACCATGGTACTGACACAGTATTTCTGTGTAAGTGCTATGTACCTCTTGTAACACAGGGACAACTGGTGGTTCTCTCTGTTGTAAGTAATACAACACCATGAGGATGTAAGCATAGGAGGACAGACTTCCTCTGGAGGCGTCACCAATATCACAGCGCTGCAAAACACACATTTACATTTTCCTCTAGTGTGCATGTAGTCAATACTATAGACCCCTTAAAAGTTTGTATACATTCCAACGTCTCCGGGTGGGCGGGGCTTAGCTGGTGGCAAAAAGAGGCGCGCACGCAATGTTGACAAGTGTAAGCTAGCAAGTTTTAGGAGGGATTTATTAAACATGGATGCAGAAGAAGGTTCGGAACTGTCACAGCGGGACCGTGACAACTATTTTTTTAAATTAACTCTCGCGGATGGAAGCAGGCTACCTGACCCATATGCCATACGGCCAAATGAATTAATTTTGGGTGGTATGGGGAATTTTGTCAAGGCTTATTTTCTAATGTAACCTATCGCTGGACGAACTATGATTAGCAATGTGTATTATTTTAAGAGACCATTCAAAGGATGGCACACACATCTATCGCTGTATGTTTGTTTAACATTAAACTAGCTAGTGCACTAAAGGTTGGCGACTTTTCACCTATAAAACAGAAACTTGCTGATTTACTAGATAAAACCAACACACCAGTTCATATGCATAAATTATTTTACCTGATATGAAGTGTGCACTGCAACCACGAGCATTATTTATTATCATCTCCGTCCAGTCTGTACGCCGTATTGCATTCAACCACAATTGTCTTCTTGATTTCTGTGAAGTAATGTCTGCCGGGATCCGGTAAAACTTTAGTTTTGAAAGAAAAGTGCTGTTCCTTCTATTCTGGCAGCCAAAAACACAACAAGAAGACATTTTAAAGTCAAAACCTCAAACTTTTACCGCACCTGCTATGAGTTCTGCCTTATGTTTTGCCTCCAGCTAGAGCGGTGACGTCACAGTGACGTAGGCGATTAAGGGGTCTATAGCATCCAGTACTTTCCAATGCACTGAAAAAAGGATAACGTAACGAAACCATGGTACGAAAATGGCATGCACCTATCGTGAGTGACAATGCAGGTAACAACAAGCCACAGACATTTATTGGATAGCATAAATCATGTTCACGATGTCTAGCATGGTCTTGAGCCTTTCCTCTGAATAGATCAACCCTCCATTCAACATGGTTTTTGGCTCCCTGGATCCAGGAGCTGATTGGCATGATAGATCGAAATTTATCAGATCTCTTTTCAGTACACCTTTGTAACTCAGTTTAGGCCCTTCAACGGTATGGGTACCTTTCTTGAGCACACTGTGCAGAATAGTGTGGGGAATGTGGGAGGGGGGCATTCTGGTCACATGACGAATGCATTTTAGGCGGGAAGAAAGTGGTGCACTTTTTGTCAATTTAAACAGATTTTATCCCTCCAGGTCTTGTCGAGTATAAACCTTAGGCATCTAGTGTGGGAGGCACTTAGTCGAATCTCTTCATACCAGCATTCAGCGCCACACAACAGGATGCTCAGAACATAGATTTCATTATACTCTCATATCATACTCTCACTTTGGTGCAGACAGATGCTTATTCTGCCACACACCATTTGTCAAATGCCTAAAAGTAGAAGCTGCTTTCCCCAACCTGACTGAAATTCAAGATATGTGAACTTTCCCACATCAAAAAACTGAAAACCATGTGTGTTGGCAGCAAGTGACATAGGGTCTATTTACACCTTGACACTTTTCTGCGTTCTCTCTAATCAGATATCAATCAGATTTTTTTCAACTCTATCATTTACACTTGGCCACGTGAACGTATCTCGGCAAGCGGATATATATCCGGTCTTAAATTCCAACGCTAATTAAACTGAGTATGCATCAGATTTGCCCTGCATTTTATTCATCATCAGCTAATTTCAAGATCAAAGAACGCAACAGCAGATAGAGTACTGGAAAGGTAAGTTAATCCTAATACTTTTTATGAAGATGATTGTGTCGAGAGTCTGCGACTTTCCCACTGCCCAGTCCTTGAACTATGATTATCACCTCATCTAGCTCTGGGTTGTGCATCGAAGCAATTCTGAAGTGGACAGTCCTGTAGGTTAGTTATAGTTTTATAACTCTATAACTCACTAAAGTGCTCTATCCAACACACAGCTTTTCTTATTCATCTTCAATGATGGAATCATCTTTTCAAGTCTGGGAAGTAATTCCTATTGCAGTTTTGATAGCTTTATACATAGCTTTGATATTTCTAGAATCTCTTGCAGTTTCAATATTGAAGCACAACATGTCCTTGTAGTCTTGGGCACATTTCTGAACAGATGCTTGTGCTGCTTGTCTTGTGGGTCTTAATTTGAGGCGGACTAGAGCTTGACGCTTTTCCTCAAAAACTGGTTGGATCATTTGTAAGGAGGCATTATACCAGTCAGTGTTTTGTCTTCTTTTCTTTCCCAAAGTTTGTAAAGCAGTGACATAGATCACATTTCTCATGGCTTCCCAGAGACTGGGGTATCAGCAATGTTCTGAAGCGTTTCCTTAAGCCTGCTACAGTATTTCTCTCTAAGATTTAGGAGCTTTGTTTTGTGAATGTCAATCTTTTGGGACTGTTTCACTTAAAGATGGAAAGGCTTTGGTTCAATGTTTATGAATGACACAACTATATTGTGATCAGTGTCACAGTCGGCACTGTGATATGTATGTGTTTTCTTGACTTCCTTTCTGTACTTCTGCTTGACAATAACAAAGTCAAGCTGGTGCCATGCTTTAGATTTTGGTGTTAGATCACAACATTGGAGTACAGCGAACTACGAATTGTTCTTCACACACACAGGAAATAAAATTTAAACCTGCTCAAAGAAAAAACTCTATTGCACAGATTTAATACACTACGCATCAATATCTTTGTGTTTTGAACTTTCAAAGGTGGATATGTTTACATGTTTATATCTAGATATATATATAAAATTGCATATTTTTCATTTGTTATTTTTCTTTATTATGAAGTCGTCTGTATTTAATCGATTGTGTTTAACACAAACGAGTGATGATCAGACCAACAAACATTGAGGTACAGAAACAACGCACTGGTACCGGATCGATATCGGTATCGTCCAATACTTTTAATCGTCCGATCTTTGGTATCGAATCGGGATCGGTTCTTTAAAAAAAAATTATCAAGCCAACCCTATTCAGGAGATGACCTGAGAAGCATTTTTAGTTGGCCATAGAACTGATCTTTGTCTACTTGTTCAATTTTAATTGTTGGTGCATAGGCAGATATTACTTAAACACTTAGCCCTGTGTTAAGTCTAAAGACAGACATCATGTCACTAATTGCAGTAGGTATTTGTATTCTGCTGATTGGGTTGTTACATATTGGTTCATCATACTGGTTTATCAGCTAGCCTGCCAAACCAGTAGAATGTAATATTTGCGTCTCTAATAGCATCCGCACCTACTAATCTTGTTTCTTAAGAGCAGAGATATGTACATTTCGTTTGGCCAATTCAGTATCAAAGATAGATGTCTTTCAAGCATTTATATGTTCGCAAACTGCATCTTGGTACATCGACATTGGGAAAAATTTATTTTGTCTTTTTGGGTGAGGTAAAACACAAACCAGATCACCCATTCTGGTAGTGTTGTGGTGAATGGCAGCACCTTATTGGTCAGGGGCTGCCTTACTTGACGCAGGCGGTAGCTTACCATGAAATTGGCCCCTCCCACTCTAGAATGAGGTCCCTAGCGCCTGAGCATCATCATCATTACTCTGGGTTATCACTGGTAACTACCTCAAACTGGGTTTTTGATTTCTGCAAAGTCATACGCAGCCACAGGTTTCCTCTGCAGGAGAAAAGATTTGTCGACTCTTGTTACCACCAGGACAATTTAAGCTATGTTGTGTGGTGTTAAGGGCCAGCCAAGGTAGCTTAAATTGTCCTGGCGAACATGGTACACAATTTAAAATATTGCAAACATTTTCTAATTCGTTATTAAATCATCTGCTTTATGAGCTCTTGTTTATTGCAATAAAAAATATTTATTATAATTATTTTCCCTTCACCTTTTTCTTCAAAATGTACTCTATTGTTCGAAAGTTTGGGGTAAAAAAGTAACTTCTGCTCACTGAGGCTGCATTTATTTGATCAAAAATACAGTAATTTCAGTAATATTTTGAAATATTTTTTACAATTTGAATTAAAAGTTTTTCTATTTGAATAAACTTTAAAATGTAATTTATTTCTGTGATCAAATCTGAATTTTCAGCATCATTACTCCAGTCTTCAGTCACATGAGCCTTCAGAAAACATTGTAATATGACGATTTGCTCCAGAAACATTTCTGATTATTATCAAAACTGCAAACAGTTGTGCTGATAAAAGGGTTAGTTCACCTAAAAATGAAACAACATGAAAGTGAGTAATTAATGACAGAATTTTCATTTTTGGGTGAACTATCCTTTTAATAGATACATTAATTCTAGATTCGTTGTTGAATAGAAAGTTCAAAAGAACAGCATTTATTTGAAATATAAATCTTTTGTAACATTATAAATGTCTTTATTGTCACTTTTGATCGATTTAATGCATCCTTCAAGTTAAAAGTATTATTTTCTTTCAAAACATCGGAAAAAGAGATTAAATAAAATTTAATTCAAGTACAATTTACATTTGTCAACAAAAGGTTGAGATTTTATAGGAATATGCAATAATCAAAATGAACATGCATGTAACTTTGCTACTACTGTAGATGAGCTACTCGTGCACATGTTCTTTTAGCCTTAAATGTTATAGGGAATATTTTATGCAACTGTGTGCATTCTGCAAGTTAAAATTATTTTTTACAAAGGTCTTACCTTGGCAAATACTTTCATAGTGTAGCCCAGAAACTGCACACGAGGGTCTAAAGCAGCATATGTGGCCAGCATCCGGGTGTTGTGTTGGGCCTGACACACAAAAACAACATTCAACTTAAATAAATACATTTAAATACCTATAATAATTATAAAGCCCATTTTCCATATATACATAAGAGAATGTAATATATAATATAATCAGGGATGCACATAAGTGGTGCATGCACAACTAAAATAAGAATTGTGCGGTGTAAAAAAAATAAAAAAAGTTCAGACTAAAACACAATTACCATTTTTTTATTGACTAACTGTAATACTGTATAATATTTCCATTTAAATTGAAAGCATAAATCTGGGCTATCCGCCGTTTTCAAAGCACAATGCAAAACTGTGACTTTTCATTCACTGACTCTCTTCAATCGGTTGACCTAAACCCGGCAGCGCATTTAATTACTTAAGGGTAACCCAACCATATAAAACCTTGCTAATTGTAACTTTTAAACGGATACAAATGCAAATATAAAAAAAATAAATGTTAATACTTTTTTTTTTAAATACTCCCTTTTTATTTTAAAATATTATAGCATTATCACATAAAATATAAAAAATATATAAATATAATAGTATTATTCCAATATTTGGAATAATAGGTATTCCAATATTTAATAACACGTTGATAAAATCTAAAGTTGCACCTGTATTATTTAATGAGCTAACATGAACTAAAAATTTTATTTTTTAACAAAGATTAATAACTTCTGTAGCAAATGTAGCTATTGCTCATTGTGAATGTTAATGGTGAACTAAAGAGATAATATTGTAAAGTGATACCTATGGGTCTTCATAGTTCCTTTGCACTTTAATCGGTGCAAAACTTTTAACTTTATATATTTTTCTGTATTGCTTTATTGTATTTAAATGTTCAGTTATTTTTGTTATTAGAAAAACAGTTTTTTAACCTGTTATACTGTATTATGAGCATATTACTATATTCATTTATATATATTTATGTAATATTAATTTAGCGTATTACTAAATTCCAATGCCGTGATAATACCGTTTACCGTGATAAAAGCATGAGCAATTAATCGCAACAGGAAAATTTGATACCGGCATACCCCTAAATGATATTATCACTATTATTATTATTATTTTTGTATAGTTACATTTAATGGGTCACACTTTGTGCATTGTGAGGACCAAAACAAATCTCCAAGTGCTCTTATGAGAACCAGGCTGGAAAAGTTGAATGCAATATAAAATAATATAATAACATGTAATAGAGTGTCAGAGAGTGTCTCACCAGTGTGTTGTAGAGGCTGATGTCTCCCTCCAGTCCACTCTGCCTGTGTTCAAACTTCACTATAGGCAC
Organism: Carassius carassius; assembly: GCF_963082965.1. Taxonomy (NCBI): domain Eukaryota; kingdom Metazoa; phylum Chordata; class Actinopteri; order Cypriniformes; family Cyprinidae; genus Carassius; species Carassius carassius. The sequence continues at coordinate 24,552,726 of NC_081800.1, forward strand.
TTTAGCGGTTGTGATAGGCAAGATATTCCTTAAACCTGAACCACACCAACAATTGAATCCGTCAGCCCGGCTAACAATCAACTCACACTGACTTCAGTTTCACAAAATATATCACTCCCGTACCTGTGTGCTTTTTCAGCACCTTGGCTAAACCCTCGATGATCTCCTTACAGTTCAGCTTCTGCGAGGAAAACAAGAAAGCAAAACCAGTTAAACATCAGGAGCCAATAATACAAACTGATCTCCTTTTGAATGTTTTTAAAAACAAAACACCATTTAAAGTAAGTGAAATCAGTCATCAACACATTATAGTAGTTTGGAAACTTGGCATGACACAAAAATGAAATTAAATAAAAACAAGGTATGCTTGTTATATTGGCCTAATCATACAGATATATAAAAAAAAAAAGTGTCAAAATGAGAAAAAAAAAATTGCATGTCCCTCTTTTGAAGGGGCAACCAGATTTGACCTCAGCGGTGTCGTGACCCTCCAGTGTCATACAGATGTCCAGGTCACTGTCACGAAAGCCAAAGCCGTTCTTAGAAGAGCCAAACAGACAGAGCTGGGCCTTATCTGAACAAAAACACACAGAATACAGATTCATTTATGTCAGAAAGTAGGGATACTGCAGTTAACCAATCAGTTTATAATCATTATAACCTTGGTTAGTTTTTCTTTGGACTAAACTCACAGTGTTTACTTTCCGAACTGTAGTTGGTGGTTTTACATGCTACTTCCTGTCTAAGTGGGCGGTTCTTGGAAATAATACGCCAATGTGACTAGCATAAGTGTAATGATTTAGAAATGAACTGAAAGCATGAAAACTACTTATTGTTTTCATTCACACAATAGAGACAATAATGTATGAGGCGCCGTGTAGGATTTAAATCAAACTTCGCTTATCAATACATACATAAAACACGTGCATATACACCTATAAATTACTCACATATACATGCATACTACTGGATGTTTAAAAATACATATATAAAATACACGTGAACACTAATATGAAATCGATACCAATACATATAATGTTAGCAATGTATGCATACACACTTGTGAATAACTTGCATATACATATAAACTTGACGCGTGCATACACCTACAGACACTCGCATATACATATAAACTTGATCCGTGCATATACACCTATTAAACACTCGCACATACATATAAACTCGCTGCATACAAACACACCTGCACATACTCGCACATACATATAAACTTGATCCATGCATATACACCTATTAAACACTTGCACATACATATAAACTCCATACGCGCATACACATCCATAAAACATGCGCATACATAAAAAAATAACATTTAGTAACGTATACAGTTCAGATAAGAAAAACAAATGCATTATTTGTGTACATATATATATGCGAGTGATTTCATATGTGGATGTGCGTGAATTTTCAGTATAAACGGAAGGCATTTCAGTGTAAACGGAAGGCATTTCAGTGTAAACGGAAGTTGTTTAAGCGTGCACGGAAGTAACCTGTCTATATACCGCATTTCCAATTATGGACAGGGATCGTGCTTCACCTGAAGCATTTTGAAGCGGAATGTTTTTTCTTCGCCTACTATTATAAGATCAATTACCATCAGTTTAATAGAATGTGTTGCCTGCTCACCTGCAGTCAGAAACACAATCTGAATCGCGCACTTTGCTTCGGCCTTCGAGCCCTGGCATACAAAGCATCAACACGCAAATAACACGCAAACGATGCCAACATCATCATCCGCTGGCGAAGTTCACGGACCATGATATCACACTCGCCAACAGTAAGGTAACAGTCTCGACCTAGAAAAGGTGAGAATTTCACGTCTGTGAAATCTTCACGAAATACCTTCCAAACGCTATGCAAGTTACACACACACACAGAGACAGAGAGAGTTTAACTGCCTCTAGTTAAAAAATATAAAATGCTTTCCTAACTAAGTCCCAGTCCCACTAGTGAGCTTAGCCATTTTCAGAATTAAGGTATAGATCGACTAGTCTAACACGGGCGATATAAAAGTGTTTAAGCTATCTGCACATATTTCAGAATCGGAATATTATAGATTTCATAATATAGTGAGTATGTTTGCAAATATTTTGAATAAAACAGGAAAAATACAATAAAAGCGATCTATGTGTCATACAGATCTATTGTGGCTGTGTTGTCACATGACAAGCATGACGCGTCGCCATGGAAACATTAAGGCGGTACATTCTAAAATAACGGTCGCCTAAAGAAACTCACGCTGGGGCTCAACTACAATATTTTGAACTCATGTGCGAAAGGGTTTTATTTCTGAAAATGGCTAAGCTCAAGTGGAACTGGGACTTAGTTGGGGACACATTTTATATATTTTTTAACTAGAGGCAGGACATTTTACTCTCTCTGTAATTTGTATAGCTTTTCGGAAGGTATTTCGTGAAGATTGCATATAAGTGAAATTGTGAAATTCTCCCCTTTTTCTAGATCGAAACTGCCAGTTACCTTACTGCTGGTGAGTGTGATGTCATGGTCCGTGAACTCGCCGGTGTTCTGAAATGTTCAGTGTCTGAGATATTTGGTGTCATTGAGAATAAAGAACTATATATAAAGACTCGTATGCAGTAACAACTATTTAACTTTTTTTCTCCTTAAAAAAGGTTTCACATGGAAGGGCATGAGAGCCTACAGTTCATGTGGAGAAGCTGTTTGTTTGTAATTAATGTATGTTACAAATCAGCAGAGTTTGATACTTGCACTTCTGCCTGCTAGTTTACACAAGCTCTTCTAATGGGGGAGACTTGCATTTTCTCAAGTTATATATGAGCCACTATTGCACACAATTTTTTTTTTTTTTTTTTTTTGATGCAGGGGATGGTGGATGTGTACTTTATCAGTGTAATAGTTAAGCATCATATGAAAAAAAAACTTGTATAGCCTACTATTTGATACAAATGTTGTTTTATTAACCAGTTTTAAAGTTTTACTACATTCTGTTCCTGAAATCCACACTTTTGAAATCAAGATAATCAAAGGTAATCAAATCAAGCAAAACCTAATAAAACATGTTTCGTGAATAAAGGGTATTGTACAAAAGTGGTCCGTGGATAATTAATCTCAAAGTGCACCACAATGCAGTATATGATTAAAGACAAAAACAAAGTAAAGACATTTTACAACCTTTCTATATAGTTATAAGGTATAACTATATAGTACATTTTATCTACTAAATGTATCAGTTTTGGACAAAAATTTTTTTTATTAAAAATCTTTATATTCCAGTTCATGTGTGTATTTAAAAAAAAAACATTCAGCTTTTGCTTTGTTATTAAAAACTTGCTTTTGTATGATTGAACAAACGATTAGGAATGACACAGATCCCTGTCCATGATTGCAAATGCGGTAACTTCCGTTCACGGTTAAACGACTTCCTTTTACACTGAAAATTCACGCACATCCACATATGAAATCACTTGCATATATATATGTACACAAATAATGCCATTTTTTTCTGTATACTGATAGTAAATGTTATTTTTTATGTATGCACGGATCAAGTTTATATGTATGTGCGAGTATGTGCAGGTGTGTTTGTATGCAGCGAGTTTATATGTATGTGCGAGTGTTTAATAGGTGTATATGCACGGATCAAGTTTATATGTATATGCGAGTGTCTGTAGGTGTATGCACGCGTCAAGTTTATATGTATATGCAAGTTATTCACAAGTGTGTATCCATACATTGCTAACATTATATGTATTGGTATCGATTTCATATTAGTGTTCACGTGTATTTTATATATGTATTTTTGAACATCCAGTAGTATGCATGTATATGTGAGTAATTTATAGGTGTATATGCACGTGTTTTATGTATGTATTGATAAGCGAAGTTTGATTTAAATCCTACACGGCGCCTCATAATAATGCAAGTTTAGTTTTTCTTTTTTTCCACAAACAGACCTTTTTCACAGGCTGTGATAATGATTTCTTTTTTTTTTTATTACCACCATAAGTCAGAGATGCACACACTTTTTCAGCTGAACCCAAGGCAAGTAAAACAAAAATAAATATATAAAATAAACTCGTTGTGTTTTTGTCAAGTTTTAGTCGACTCAATGTCTGAGAATTTCAATCTAGTTTTAGTTAGAGGAAACGTACACATTTTTGTCATATTTTAGTCTTACTGTGTAAGGGTTAAAATGATACAAATTATAATTTGCTCAATTTTAACTGCAATGATCGTTGTTATTTGGGAAATCTATTTGTACATTTCATCAGAAGTTGCTCTTTCACTAATAAGAACAGATCTAAAGAATATCGACTCATATGCATGGTTTATTTGACCTCATCTAGTGTACAGATTTATAACAGAGCCGTTTAACAGAAAAGCTCTGATTGGAGGATCTGAGGTCTTAATAAAAGACCTTGTTCAGCAGTCTGAAGTGTTTTGGCTCCACTTTTTTCCAACAAAAATAAAAAGGTTTTGGTTATGTTTTTGTTCTTTTAACTACATTTTAGTCTCGTCTTTTTCCGTCAACGATATTGCATGTTGATTTAGTCTCAGTTATTGTTTCATGACCTTTTTATAGTCTTGTTTTCGTCAAGGGAAAAAACTTAGTTGACAACCATTTTTCCGTAATAATTTCGGTAACAAAATGGAATTTACTGTTGTACTCTTTTCTAATGAAGCGCTCCAGACTGCCCAGAATCTGCTCCCTCTTCTGCTGCTCGATGAGAGACGGCGATAACTCACCTACAAACACAAACACATCACATCTCAACCTGAAGTAAACGTCAGGGTAAATCCAAATATACACACTTAAGCTCCTAAATGACTACATTATTTTCTCTGACTGGGATGATTTGGGTGTGTTGGCGTATTAAAGGAACGGTTCACCCATAAATCACTGATTTAAAACAAAAATCAGGCAACATCAAATTAATCCCCTTAGCTGTAATTTTGTGTTGGCTGATATGCTTTTTTGGACTTTTTTGTGATGACAGCCATTGACGTACATTTTATGAAATCACCAAGCACCACTGTTTTAGATAAAAAAAAAAAACCTTTACTGTTCTACCGAATAAAAAATATCAGCTACGTTTTGGATGGCCTGAGGGTGAGTGAAGTAACAGAAAATGTTCATTTCTGAGTGATCTATCCCTTTAAATATGGATGATGGTGCAGTATGTTATAGCACTCACAGTAACACAGCATGCAAAGTCCGTCCAGGATTTCTCTGAAGCGTATGGTCATGGGCGGCAGAGGTTTCAGCTCGACCTTCTTGAAGTCTTCAGGGCAGTCGTCTTTGAGGTGGCCGTCTCGCTTACAGATGCTGCACACGACCGTTGGAGGCTGTAAAGCAAAACAGCACCAAATTATTTACCATAACATGTGATGCAAATAGTATAAACCATATAATAATACATACAATATAAAAAAAAATTGACTCCAAATGACTGAATTGTTGGATTCCATGCCTATTCCACCCTCTTTTAGAATCAAAGTCATTTTTTTGCTGCTGTGCCTTTAGACCTTTTTTTAATCGTGATCAGAAATGTTTCTTGAGCAGCAAATCAGCATATTACAATTATTTTTTGAAGATGTGACACTGAAGACTGGAGGAATGATGCTCAAAATTCAGCTTTGATCACAGGAATAAATTACATTTTAAAATATATTCAAATAAAAACAACTGTTATTTTAAATAAACAATATTAATGTTTCTACTGTATTTTTTATCAAATAAATGCAGCCTCGGTGAGCATAAAACAAACATTTAAAGTTTTAGGTCATTAAGGTTTGTTTTCATCTTTGCATATTAAATTATCAAATCAGGATTCATTCAAATCCAGATGAGTTTGCGAATGCATCATTCAGGCCATTTTGACTGATTCACTGAAATGACTCATGAGAACAATTCACTGGCGTAGAAGCTCGTTTTACTCCACATAAACTATACACATGATCAATATTAGGGCTGGGTATCGATTCAGAGGTTCCAGAGCAATTCGATTTCGATTCAGAAGCTCTCAAATCGATTCAAGTTCGATTCTCGATTTGATTTTCTATACTCGATTCAACTCAATGAAAATAGATTTCATACAAATACTAAATTGATAAAAAAGAACAGTGAACATAAGTTTACAAGTGGGTAATTAATAAAAAGAAATTAAGAGCCACAAACCTGTATATTAAAATCTTTTATTTTAGGTACATTTAAACAGAACCCATCTCTAAATTTTCAAATGCATACAACAAAATTGATGCAAGATGAAAAATGTATGCTGAAAAAAGTCAGAACATTCGCATTCCTTGATCAAACAGGATCGAGTTATTTCCTTTTTTTAAGATAAAATTAATCATACAAAAAAAAAAAAAAATCCATTTGTGGCCTTGATTTTGATTTTTTTACCCAGCCCTAATCAATATCCACCTGTTTTTAGAGCCAAGCACACCTAGAAATGTGTATTCACTATAGGGCTGAAACGATGAACTGAAACTCGATTACAAAAAATTATCGAGGCAAATTCCTCTGCCTCAAAGCCTCTTTTAATAGATTTAAAATCTCACATCAGGTTCTTTCGCAATTATTTTTTTTTTATGTGACAACGCGTTTACGTCACCCACAAAGCGGAAGGAGACACAAGCGCTGCGTCCGAAATCGCATACAGCAAGGAGTCAGCAGTGTTTTGATTTGAGGACGCAGGCAAACGTAAAGAGAACGTCGTGGCGTGTATCCATTGCAAGATAGAGCTGGCATACCACAGCTAGGGCCCTATGATTTCCGCGATGCAGGAAACGCGGAGGGAATCACGGAATCCAGTCATAAAAACGGAATTTACAGTTAAACGCGGAATGGCATGGAATTTGCCACATTTTGAATGAATTAATCAAAAATAGGTCATTGCACTTACATCAAATCACGATATGGACTAATATCTGTAAATATTAAGCCGGAACAGTCTATTTAAATATGAATCCTGCATGTTCTGCGTGTCTCTGTTAATGAATGGAGCAGAAGCGCGTCTTCCTTTATCACACACACTGAAGCGTGTGACGCTCGCAGTGATTTCAGCGTCTGCTGTCTCACTAAATAAGACGTGAACACATGAACAACATCTCCAGAACTGCTCTGACAGTCACTTCATGAGCATTTGACCTAGGGATGCACCGAATATTCGGCCACCGGTTTTCGGCCGAAAGACTTTTATCACCAAAACAACACGGCCGAAATTTTGTGATGACACAAACAGAAAGCGCGACCTGCACGTGCACCTGCATAGCGCAGACCACGAGCTCCCCGCGACATTCACTTCACACCAGTGGGTCATTCTCTCTCTTCTTATTCCTTTATTCACAGCACTAAAGCGTCTCCTAACAAAGAGATTGAGATGGACCACGAAGTGAAAACAAAGAAAAGTACAGTCTTATAGAGTCTGTTAGCACACGTCTCACTGAGATCTTTTCGGATCCTCTGCACTTTATTGCGAATGTGCTTGATCCGTGTTATAAAGACCATTACTTGGATGCAGAAATAAGGTAGCGTACACGAGAAATGATCCAGGCCTGGATGCGGAGAACCCGCGTATATATATATATATATATATATATATGAGAAGTAATGCACTTTCTAGTCCTACAGAGAACAATTTCAAATGCACTTCACCTAAATGCACTTTGTTTTTATGAGAGAACAGTTCATTTAAAAACCTTTCTGCAGGCCAGTAGGCCTGTACATTATTATTTAATATTCACATGAGTGGGATACATTTTTAGTTTGAATTTTATTTAATACTGTGCATTGTTGCAATGTGCTTAATAAATATTTGCATAATTTGTAATTATGTATTTTTATGTTTTTTATAATTTGTGTAATTGTAATTATCTTTGAAACTTTAATATTAATTTATGCAATTGCAATGTCTTCATTTTAGTAAAGTTAGTACACGGTCATAGCAATAAATTCAATGGTACTAATAATTGGCATAATTTATTTCGGTGTTTCGGTTTTCGGCCTTGGTTTTCTCTTTTTCGGTTTCGGCCAAGAATTTTCATTTCGGTGCATCCCTAATTTGACCTTTTGATTTGAGTAAAACTAGCGTCACATCACATACACAGAACTGTAAAGGTACGTCAACCCGTCAAAATAAAAGTCCGGTTTAGTTTAAATCAATTATTTGCTTCAGCAGAATGTACATAGCCTACTACAAAAAAAAATAAAAAAATCAAACAATTTTTTTAAGGTTTAATCACAAAACATTTCTTCCATCACGTCACAAACTCTATAGCAAGCATAATACAAAGTTTTGTATATAAGTGCAATAACTGTAATAGTAATTTACAAATTACCTCAAACACAGGGTTTCCTTTAGATTGGCAGATTTGAGCGCAGGAAAATACAGTTTGCATTCAGCAAATTAATTTAGTGTTGGGCGATGGATCTTGTTGGGAAAGCAAATACAACATCGCCGATCTGGAGTCATTTGCATTCATGTCACCCATCAGCATTTGCACAAGTTCTCGTGATCGCAAAGCTGGCTGGTCAAGTTTGGTGAGGCTCTCTCCAAACTTGCCAAATACAAAGAGACAGCGATAAATAAAAGATGGTAACAAGAAATATGGCAACGATTCCTATTTCAAAGAGAGCACGTGCAGATGAGGAGTTACTGAGCTTGCTTGGTGGCAGAAAAGTAAACCGGACGCAACACAACCGCGTTGCGACAGGTTTAGTCTGTCAAGTGTCTTACAGGACATTTGAACTCTTTGTCAGTACCTCACAGACCGGACGGGGATTTATCATGTTGTGTTGTGCTGCATCCAGTGTAGCATCACTGATTATAATGAGCATTTTGTCGCCCTGCGTCGCTCGCGTCCGTTAGACAGGGTGTATTTAACTTACTTATTTAGGCTACTTTCTTGCTTAACTGCATTATTTCTTTGATATTTATTTTAGTGTTTTGCAGGCGGCGTTCACTGACAGAAGTGCTCAAACACGAATTGACGAGTTAAATAGAATGTGTTAGATGAGTGAGACAGTGCTGGGCTGATTTTACATGTGCATACATATAAATATATCCTGTATATAATATATATAAAATATATTACATGCATGCACAGTTTAAGTCAGCTTTAATCACCTTTTTTGGTAATTCCATAAATTAACTGACCACAACACTGCTTGCACATAGTTTATTTTGCAGTTTGATATGAAAGGATGCGCACAAAGTGAAGTGGAGCGCGTGTCTGAAACGTCTCCTGTTCAGTTATTCTGCGACTGAATAAATTCACTTCTTGTCATGAGAAAAAGTGACAGAAGCAGCAGTTGTGAGTGGGTGGCCATCCCCGCCCCTACGTTAAACATTTTGAATACGTTAAACTGAAAAAAAATTATCGCCTTCGTTAACAAGCAAATTTTGACACCAATATATTTATACATTAACATATACATACACGTTGGTCCATGACTACCGCGGTGGTAAAAATCAGCCACCATCACAGCCCTAGGTAATAATGTTTATTTTTGATGTATGCATTGCATTCTATGCATTTAAAAAGTAAAAATATTTTTTTTCTAAAAAAGGAAACTTAGTTGTTCATTTTAAGAGACCCAGGAGTCTTATTTTCTCTTGCATAATTAATATTGCACTTTAATTAAGCAAAAACACATTTTATCCGATTACTCGATTAATCGGTGGAATTTTTGGTAGAATACTCGAATACTAAAATATTCGATAGCTACAGCCATAATTCACTATAGAAATTCCCACGTCCTTTCCAAACCTGGAAATCTGATTTAAAAATGAAAAGTTCTGCACAGTCAAGTAGGGCTGGACGATTATGGCCTAAAATCAAAACCTCGATTAATTGAACATTGTACCTCGATTACGATTAATGAACGATTATTTTGTTTCCGGTTTTTTTTTGCCCTCATAGTTCACTGACAAGGTTTATACTGTAAATATGATTGACTATCAGCAGTTATTTTATCTATGTTCGTAACATTTCTTACTAGAGTTGGGTATCGTTTGAATTTTATAGATTCCGATTCTTATCGATTCCTAGTTTCGATTCCAATAAGATAAAAAATCCAATACAAAAAAAAATTCAGTCAAACATTTAGATGTCAAACATTTTTAACAAAGCATTCTGTTGCAGCTGAATAACATGAGCAAACATCAGCCGCCTACAAAACACTGCAAGAGGAAGTTTGCCTGTGATAAAAAAAAAAAAATACCATAGCAAAAACAACTAGATTTATAGAAATTTCAAATATTAAAGTGTTAAAGACAAGTAATAAGATAGGTCAGTAATAAGAAAGGAACAAACAAATCAATTAGCAATATCATAAACACAACTAAACTAAATTTCAGGTACAGAAACTGTAATTAAAACTTTAAAAACACTGCATAGTTTTCTTTTTATAAATAACATAAAGGTTAATCAAGTAAAGTTATTAAATATATTCAGTCAAGATCAGTGAATGATTTTCTTTTGTTCTTTGATTAACATTGATGACAGGCAGCACGTTTATTAGGCTGTTGTCTATGTGTGTTTTCTTTCTCATCTGTTTATGTTCACGTAAGACAAAAACGGCTGTGTTTATGATGATATACTGATGTAGTTTTCTGTATCGTAGTTTCGACTCGGAAACAACCTTTTCTACAGTTAAAATACACAGAACAGTCCGAGAACGCACACAAACGGGGAACCGGCAGCGCGACCGCCGACCGCTGCTCTCTGTGCACGCGCTTGTGCTTCATGTGCGCTGCACATAAACATGCTATAATAAGTTTTGAGATTCTAAGCTACTTCAGTGATAAATCACAGGATAGCGCTGACAACTAGTTTCTGTGTTCCTCTGTGCGCGCGATCTTCATAGCTACTGTTTATATGAGTGTTCGTGCCACAATGTGGCTACACACGCGCTAGTATGCTTTTAAGGGGGAAGTGTTAACAAGATTAAAAAAACGAAATAACCGACATGGGAAAATTACGTCGGTTAGAGGTTATGAATTTCGGTTTTGATTATTTTTCGATTAATCGTCCAGCCCTACAGTCAAGCACCACAAATATTTCCGTATCCTGTGCAATTACCTTTCCCCCAGTGAAGATCATCCTGTCAAAGACATAGTGCAGATCTTCTGGTGCGATACTGTCCCGTTTCTCCATGTCTTGCTCTTTATCCTCCTCCTCATCGCTGTCCATCAGCAGGCCGTTGAGGGCGGAAGGAGATGCGGCTGTGGAGTGTTCCTGAGAAACGGCCTCAGATCCGGCGTCCATCCCACCGTCGCTCAACAGGAGCTTGGTGAACCCTGCTCTCAAGCTCTCGTCTTCCTCCATATCCCTCTCATCTTCATCATCACTGCTGTCTGCGTCCTCCTCGCCGCTCTTCTTTCGGTCCAGGCTGCGGAATCGAGCCATGCGAGAACGTCTGAGTCTCTTTCTCAGTAAGCCACGGCGGGCGTTTGCTCCGTTCCTGCTCTGCGGACAGGCGAAATACTTGTAGGCCATGCGGAAACGCTCCTGGATGTACTCGAACACCATCTGACTGTTCAGACTGCGAGCCACATTCCTCTTCAACGCAAACGGATCTGAAACGCATGATTTAGACATTTACAGCCGCTTTCACACTGCAGTTGAAGCTCCTTTTCTGATTTCATCTTAATGTGACAAACAAAGAGCACTCAAAAACAGATGAAAGTGTAAAACACTGTGCTGTTTGATATTGTTTATCGCTGTCAGTTGATATTGGATATAAAATTGTGTTCATTTTTAGATTACCTGTGCAATAAGACTCAACATGAGCTAACAATGAACAATAATTAAGCATTTAATTAATGTTACAAAAATGCATTTATTAGTTCATTTTTTAAATCAAAATGTATATCTCTTAACATGAGCTAATGAACAAACAACTGTATTTTATACATATTAAAATGAACATTAATCTTTTTAGTGTTATTTTACATTAGTTTTTACCATTTAGGATATATATATATATATATATATATATATATATATATATATATATATATATATATATATATATATATATATATATATATATTAATTATTTATTTTTAGAAATGTACATTTACCAAAAGTTTGATGTTAACATTTTTTATAATTTAAAAAAATACATATTTAAATATACAATTTGAATTGCTATTAACTACTATATAACAAATGTTAGACAGACATGCTATATAAATATTCTGCATATTAATATTATAATATTATATAGATACAATTAGTATTACTGATATACTATTAAAGTATTTTAAAATTACTGTAATTATTTTTACTGTAGTATAATGTTTATTAATTTTATGTTTTTATTAGTGTTTATTTGAACTGCTATTAATTAAATATATTATAAATAAAAAATATTGTTTTTAGAGTTATGTTTTTAATTTAGACAAAACAGAACAGCATTTTAATATTATACATAATCAGTTTTTATCCATAATATGAAAAAAATAAATAAACAGCTTATCAGCTAGAACATATACTGTTTTGTCCATTACACTGTTTTGGGTTTCATTATCGGTGCATCCCTAAAAAGAGAGAACAGAGAGGTTGAACAACTCAACCAATCTTATTTGAAACAGATTTCCAACACGACTGTTGCTGAATGAACAGAAAAAAGCGAAACCAAGCAAGTGCTCACTCTTCAGGAAGTCAGCCACTAATAAAGTGTTCACAATGCAATATCAGTGTTAATCACACTGGATCTCAGACGTCTGCGGTCTCACCCTCGATGGCGAGTCTGCGGCGAGGCCAGTTCTTCAGCTCCCGCGGCAGCAGCTCTTTCAGACGGATGCTGATGATGTGCTCCTCGAGTGCAAACTCCAGCGTGTAAAAGCGCAGGAGCTCGAGCCACAGCTGACCCAGAGATGCGTTCACAGGCTCCTCCAGCGTCAGACGAGTCTGGAAACACACACACGTGTTACTAATAATTCTGATAGTACTCACCTAAGGGCTTCTTTAATACAGTCATGAGCAGGAGTGAAGCACTCACCTTGCCCTTAGCGTGTTCGGCCTTCTTCTCTTTCTTCTCGGTCTGAGTTTTGGGTTCAGGTTTGGCTTTGCTGTCCCCACGGCCCTCACCTGCTGGAGCAGGTCTGTGCTCCCAACCCACGAACGAGTCCGACACGATCCCCGTCAGGTGAAACTCATCCACACGCTTCTCTTCAAAGCCCTTTATCTGAGCAGACATAAAAGAAGAATAGAGATATGTATTTAGATCAGGGTCTTTTAAATCTCATAGATACCAATCTCATAGATTGTTCCTGTAGCTCAATTGGTAGAGCATTGCGTTAGCAGCGCAAGGTTGTGGGTTCGATTCCCAGGGAGAACATGTTAGGTAAAAAAATGTTAGCCTGAATGCACTGTAAGTCGCTTTGGATAAAAGCGTCTGCTAAATGCATAAATGTAAATACCACGAAGCCACAAATATGATTATCCTCATGTGAGAGCCTCCATCCTAAAATTGAAAAGACTACATATATATTTGAATAGTATTATAAATTTTTATTGTATTTTCATGTATAAAGACTAAATTAATTAAAGCAAAGAAAAATATTCTAAATACACAAAATATTAAATGGAAAATACTAACTGTGCTGTTTTTTGTATACTTGTTTAAATCAGTTTTAATCAATTTGCGCTCTAAAACAATATTACTATAAATATGCAAAATTATTATTTGGAAAATTATCAGTTCTTAAAATCTATTTATACTGTGAAAATGTAATAATTTAAATATGTTTATTAAATATGATGTTACATCATCAAATTTCACTCACTAGAGCACCATGCTGTTAGATGTATTTGTTGATTTAAAAATTTTTTAAATCAATTTATAATGTGAAAATGTATTATAAATTGAAAAAAATTTGTCTATAATCTAGCAATTATTTCCCTCCCCTCCACTCAATGTAGTAGTGTGCCGTTTACTTAAAACAAATTTTTAATCAATTTATACTGTTAATGTATTATTATAAACATGCATAAAATATCGTTTGAAAAATATAACTATATTATCATGCAATTATTATGTTGTTGTTGTTTTTCTTTTTCAACTCTCTATAGTACTGTGCTGTTAGATGTATTATTTGTCTATTAAAGTCAGTTTCTTAAAACAATTTATACTCAAAATAATAATTATTATAAATGTATATTATTTAAAAAAATTTATTTTTTATTATCTTACAATTATGTTCTTTCCCCAACACACAATATTTCTGCACTATAAGTATCTCTTGTTTAAATCAAATTATTGAAAACAATTTATTCAGTAAATCATTATTATTATTTAAATACATTTTCTAATTAATTTGTACTGTGAAAAGAATGAAATGATTAGATAATACATTTAACAGCACAGTACTATAGTGAATGGAAAAAAAAAAGTTTTCCAAGTAATATTTAAAAATAAAATTGCAATATTTTACTCATCAACTAAATCATGAATGAAAATGCTTGTTGACAAAGGGTTTTAATAGGTAGCAAATATCCAGGTGAAAGCTACATACAAGTCAAATGTGCATCTCATGTGTGAATATGCTATTGCTATAACACATTACTGCAAATAAAATTTTAAAGTGTCTCTGGAACAGAAAACAGTGAATTTTTAATGTTAATATATTGATTATATGCTATTTAGGAGCTATGCATTCAGGGTTCACTGGAACATGAGTTGATACCCAGTGTCCTAGATAAACGGGCAGGATGGGCTCGGCTCTCTGTTGCAGAAAGAATATGACCATCAGAGACAGCGAGTAGGACGGGATTCCTCCCTCCGTCTGACAGTCGATGTGGCACAGCTACAGATAAACACAATCTCGTTAGACTTCACTAACAAACAGTTAATGTAATGTCTGGAGAACATGATGGCGACGAGTCATACGTACGTTGGCCCAGTGACGAAAGGCCAGAACCAAAGGCACGAGCCTCTGCTCCAGTCTGGCCAGAGCTGCAAGGTGATTGGTGGTGAGGCACGCGACATCATTTCCTGCGCTCACTTTGCACATTAACCCACTGTAGAGAAATCAAACAACTCTTATCAGCTATGACGGGCTATTACTGATGTCTTCAAATGTTTATTCTCTGTGTGCAATGACTATTTATAGAAGCATTTTACTGCCGACGTTAAACTGACCTGGCCACATCTCTGCAGAAAACAACGGGGACTTTGGCATGAAAATCTGACTCCACCTCAGCAAACTCCACTGAAAACAGAAGTGAAACTCCAGTTAATCTTAGCCCTCGAAACTCAAGTCTGGTGCATATATGAGCTTTTAGCTGTAACCAGTGAAGCATATTTATTACAAACCTTCTGATCTAAAGTCTTAAATCACTCAAATTAGTATTGTAGACTCATATAAGCAAAGATATTAGCAAATAAAACTTTACGCTTACACAGTTTTGTTTTAAATGAGTTGGACTCGTAGAAACTGTTGACTGCTGTTTTTGCTGTATTTTAAATTTCAGTTATTTTTCCCATTTTTTTAGGTAAATGTTATATGTAAATATTTTATATACAAATTAATAATAGGTAAAATGTATACAATTTGTACTTTTTTTAACATAAATTGTATACTGTTTTATATATTTAGTAATTGTAAAAATAAAAATAAAAAAATTCCCATTCAGATTTATTTTTAAGTTACATACGCATTTAGAATATAAAAATATTTTATACAATATTTTTTATTTTTTTAACAAATTTTATACTATGTTTTATATATTTAGTAATTGGACATTTTTGTTATTTTTCCCTTTCAGATTTACTTGTGATGTTTTTAAGTTACATACACATTTATAAAATAAAAACAATTAATTTTTATTTATTTAGAAAAATAATATTAAAATGTACAATGTATAACATTTTTAATAATATTAAACAAATAATAATGTTGAATAATAGTAAACTACATTACATATATGTACTAATTTTACATTTTTGCTATTTTTAAGTTACATACATAAGTCGTATTTTTACAAGATAATATAAAATAAATCTAATTGTATTTTTTATTTTATTATTATTTATGAGTCTTAAGTTTGTCCAACTAATTTTAAACAATACATATTTAAATGTAAAATTGTATTTGCAATTTCCATGACTTTTTAAAAAAGTGTATTAGTTGCCAAACTATGGGAGTCCCTATCAATATATTAAAACTAATTCGATTAATTAATCGACATGTAATTAACTCAAAAATTTATTTTGACAACCTTCCTTTTTACTAAAAATCATTAAAAGCATTACATTAGATATCTGTTCATCACTAGGAAGCAAAAACATTTGAGTTGTATTTTTTTTTTCAGACATCAACAAACTGATTCACCAGATAGTGTAGGGTTATAATTAGAGGTCAACCGATAATGGATTTTGCCGATATCAATAGCTAGGCTGTACCACACTGGCCGATACCGATTAATTAACTGATAGTTTTTAAAATGGATAGTGAACAAAAACTAAAATAGTGCTTTATTAAAAAAAAAAAAAAACTACTGAACCATACTAATAGTAGTAGTAGTAGTAGTAGTAGTATTAATATAAGTAATAATAATAACAGTAATAGTAATACTAATTGCTGAAATTACCACACTCTAATAGGGCCCTATGTAATCAGTTAAATTTTTTTCTAAATTCCATTTTATTTTGAAATTCCGTTATTTAATTTTTCTGGATTCTGTTTTTTCAATTTAAATTTTTCTCCACTCCTTTTTAATAGTTAAATTAAAGTTTATTAATCATGAAGCAAGTCTAATTAATTAAAATCACGAAACATACGATTTCACATCAATTTAATAAATGTTTAACAAAAATTACGTTTAGGGCCCTATGAAATGTTTTATTTTTTCTCACCATATTTTTTTTTTATTGTTACCAAATTCTGTTTCAGCATGTATAATTATTTGAAGGCATAAAACAACTTTTTTTTTTTTCCCCTTAAAGAAGCCTAATGATTTTTTCCCCTCAAAAATTCTGTGTATTCACATTTTTATTGTTATCAAATCAAGGCATGAAACATTAATTTTATTTATCTTTTAATTACTGAAAATTAAGCAAACTTTTTTTGTCAGCTGCATTTAAATCCGGGTTTCCAGTTTCTCGCTCTGTTCAGTGTGCAGCATTACGTGTCTAAACAAACAGCACGTGCTTTCAGTGATTTCAACCACTAGAAGCCGCTCTCATACTGTATAATGAAAACAGACCCTTCTCAGCCGCTCCAGCAACGGATGCAACCTGGAAAACTATCGGCATGGATTTTTGCCATTAACCGATTGGTCCATCAATCAACTATTGGTGCCGATTAATCGGCAAAACCGATACATCGGTCAACCTCTAGTTATAATGGTCTGTGGATGAATTAAAGCGAAACTTACCGCTATTCTTGAGGATCTCCAGCACCTGGATCAGCACATCAGGCTGAGTCATCTGCACAACACGAACGAGTTAATAACAACACAGTCAAACGCATTGACACATATCCACAGAAGCAGCTCGTGAACGTTTGCTCAGACTCACAGAGGAGGGATAAGAGACGTCGATGTTGACATCACTCGTTTTGAAGGCGAAGCGGGTGAGACAGGAGCCGTACAGACGGAGAGAGCATGCTAAGAAAGGACGAGTGAGAAATTTAAACATTCAGAGGACTGGAAGAGACTCTTTCTTGACTTTTTCCTTTTCACTTAAGTTTAGTGCAAGCTTTTAGCCAAGCAGTGTACCTGTGAGTTGTTTGCGTATAATCCCCTCAATCCGGAGCACCACGGCTTGCCTTAGCGTGAAGTCTTCCTCTGAGATGCCATGCACTTCTGCTGCTTCCAGCACGGCCGAGTCTAGCGCCCTCAACTGGGCCAGAGAGGGAGCCGGCAGCGATCGCAACTCATTCTCCTCCTGCTTCTCCTGCAAACGTACGAAAACAAGAAGATAAACAACACAAATGAGTCAAATCCGATACAAAATATTCAATATTTAGCTAGAGCATCTTTCCTGAGAGGGTTTTAGCATGCTAACAGTGACATGCAGTAGGGCTGTCCAGAAAAAATTTGAATTAAAATATTCGTCATATTTAAGATACGATTAATTATGTGATGCGATTACGATGTCCATTGCATTATAAGGTTTACATTAGCCTATTCAGTTGTAGGATGTGGATTGTTTACATTAAACCTGAAACCATATGAATGACACTAATTTTCATATCATTGTAACTTTGCTTCCCATAAACTAAGTACTTCTTCATATTCTACTGCTGTAGAAAGTTCAAACATGATTAAAGGCAAGTGAACAATGCAATAGTGAATAACTGCAATAGTATCTCAATAAAACAGTCCAAATACTAAAATAACACTGGCAGTCTGAATGTAATGACTAAGACACTTTCACAACTAAGAAAGGTTTGGGTCTACAAAATCAAACACTAACTAATAAAGATTATATATTTTATCTATTTAAATGCATGTCATGTGACCGTTAATCAACAGCAGAGAACATGCAAATGTATCAATAAATGACTGGAATATTAACTTAAACTATCAGAGGACACTTCATGTAGATATCGGCACACATTAAAAGTTTGTCAGCAGAAACTAGCACAGAAAAACCTACTCTAGGCTAAAAAGTCAGTGTGGATTTTATAAAAACCAGCACAGAAAGTAGTCCTCACCATGATGTTCTTCTTGTGACGTTTCTCTTTAATGTGCTTGTGAGCACCCTGGATGTTCTCCACGTGGACTGAACACAGTTTGCATAGATACTGGAAATTCGGGTACTCCGGTGACGGCTGTGGAGGTACACAACGACAGAGAAAGCAATCACTAGTGCTGTGTTTGATAGATCAATACTTCGATGTATCGTCATACTACTTGATTGCAGCGGTATTGATACCACAGCAGTGGAACATGCTTAATTTGAATACAAGAACAGCGTTTAAATTGAGTGGAAAAGTACAAGGTTTCTACAAAAATAGACTCAGATTTGATTAACGAGGCACTTTTCAGCTTCATTCAAAAGCAAAATCAGCTAGTGAGCGTGAAAAAACACGGTCACTCTTATATGGATATTCAGGACAGTTAGATCAGCATTTGTGTTCAATTAGTCAGCGAAAGTTAAATCACATATGAACTAAAGAGACTCATATTTGTTTGGCACAAAATTAATCCTAAACACAGCATTAAAAAAAAAAAAAAAAATTATAAATAAAATAAAAAATATATTAAAATTAATACATCAAATACAAATAAATAAATAACAATAAATAATGCCATAAAAAACACAAATAAATCCTGAGATAAAAAATGAAAATATATAAACCACATAAATAAATAAAACCACAAAGAAATGAATAAATAAAACTTACATGAATAAAACCATGGATAGATAAATTAACAAATGATAAAACCACAATTAAATCAATTCAAACATTAATAAAATAGATAAATAAAAGCATGCACAATTAAAACTGTATACAAAAAATAAATATACCTGTAAATAAAACCATAAATAGGTTAATAAAAATAAATACCACAAATGAAATTATACTTAAATACGTATTTACTGTTGTAGTAAAAAAATATTTTCTTAACGTGAAAGTTTCCAGCGTCATTTGTTCATGACAGGAGTTAAATGTACAATATATTTTTTAATAACAATAATAAAACCATAGATAAATAAAAGCATATATAAATAAGATAGTAAATAAATCCATACATACTTTTTTAAGCTGAAAGTTACAAGCTTCATTACAATTCACAGCAATTATCTGTACACTGACAGGGCAAATAAGTTATTCTGTCAAACTAGGCTCATGTTAACTCTTGCCACACCTTTAAAACACTAAAGTATCCATGACCTTTACATAACTAAACCTGATAGGGTTGAACTAGTCAAAATGATCTTCTGTGGTAATCAACATTAACAAACAAGTATAACCGTACTAGTTCCTGATTATGAGTTGAGGAAGTGTCTTACCTTCATCAGCCGGTGGATGTAGTCCCTCTGAAGTCTCTCCTCTGCCTGTTTGAGTCCCAGCTGCTGGTCAGAGGTCAGGTTTCCAAGCTCCACATCCTCTGCTGTGACCTCACCTCTCTGTATGCCCGCCTCCACACCTGAGATTTAAAGAAACAGACACCAATTACATAACCAATCAGATAACCACACTTTGCAGGTCTGTGCCAAAAAGACTAAAATGTCTTATATATATGGACCACAAAACCAGTCTTAAGTGTACATTTTTAACAAATTGAGATTTATAAATCATCCGAAAGCGGAATAAATAAGGTTTCCATTGATGATAGGACAATATTTGACCGAGATACAACTATTTGGAAATCTGGAATCTGATTGTGCAAAAAAATCTAAATACTGAGAAAATCGCCTTTGAAGTTGTCCAAATAGATTATTAGCAATGCATATTACTAATCAAAAATTTTGATATATTTACGACAGGAAGTTTACAAAATATATTCATGGAACATGATCTTTACATTGTATACTAATGATTTTTGGCATAAAAAGAATCGATAATTTTGACCCATACATTTTTCTTTTGCTATTGCTAAAAATATACCCCAGCGACTTCAGACTGGTTTTGTGCTCCAGGGTCACGTGTGTATATACTAATATATATACACACACATACAATTATGCAGGTCGTATATTAAATAAATTATTAAATTATTAGTAAATAATTATAAAATATACACAACTGCAGCGATTACATTTTACTCAATTAAAGATTTTGGACAAAAAAAAAATTAAGCGTGGTGTTAGTTCTGGCAGGTCAAGTGATTCAAGCTTCAGAAATACGACACTTATCTATACAGAATTATTCAGTCGCTTTATCGCTTTCTTAATCAAACGGGAAATTTGGTGAATTCCATCTCTATAGGAAACGTACAACCAGGAATTCTGTGAGAGGGGTTCGTTCCTCATACGGTTTCTCTCCAGATTCAAGTTTGTGAGCTTGAACTCAAATTTTCTGCATTGATTGATATTAGCTGCAAGCTTGAAAGTCATCTGAGTGAGTACTGTTTCTCGCAGCGATGTATCATTGACATTGACTATTTGCCCGCAAATCATCGCTGAAGTTGTGCTGATGTGACTGCATCAATAAGTTTACACGAGACCTGGAAGGAGTAAGATATCAAGAAGGGGATCAAGCATCCACATCACAGCTGCCTATATTTCACCCTTTATTCATCTCTGAATGTCTTCACAAAGCTAAGCCGAGATTCTTCTTTTGTTCTCATTGCTTAAGGCTATTAGGGTATTGGCAAATACTGATCATTGTTTAAGGCTAGTTGTTCTGTATGCTAGGCATGCTAAAGAATAATGGATACAAATAAGATTTTTTTTTTATAAAACGCATCAATGCACTGGGGCCGTGTGGAGAACTTTGTAATATAGATGGATGTGCTTTATTTGACTTCTTTTGGACTGCCATAATAAAGCTTGGAAAGGCCAGGACAATTTTTATATAACTCTGATTGGATTAGTCTAAAAGAAGACAGTCATATACACCTAGGACGGCTTGAGGGTGAGTAAATCATGGGCTAATTTTCTTTATTTGGGTGAACTATCCCTTTAACCATCTCAAATTGTCCAGATATCATTAGATTATCAATGCCTGTTGCTCACCGGGTATCTTGTCTTTAGCGGTGATGGTGTTGTTGTGTGTAGAGATCTCCTCTGCTGTGCTAGTCAGCGGTGCTGCTCCTCCATCCTTGATCGGTCCACTGTTTCGAACCGGAGTTTTGTTCTCCTGGTTTTGCTGACGGCTTTCACTCGGCTGGGGCTTCCCTTTCCCTCTCTCACCAGAGTTAGTTCTGCCCGTCAGCCTGCGGGCTTTGCCCTTCCCCGGCTCCTGAGGGCTGCTGGTGCGGGTCCTGAAAGCGCTGGGGCTGCCCTGGATCTCCTCTTTCACCCTGGGGATGGCATCTTTGCTTCGGCTCGGGACTTTGGCGCTCTCTCGCTGGGGTTTGGAGGACGGCATCTTTCCCCCGCTCGAGCGGGACGTTTTGACCACCTTCATGGGGCTCTTGGGGTCCTCCATGCCACTCCACTGCTCTCTGGACGAGACTGAAGAAAAGCCCAAAGGGCTCTGGATTGAAGGTTTCTGGAATGGAAACACGACAGAATCTGATTGTGGGGATGCAAAAATATTTGTGCATGTAAAGTTGGAGAAATCAGCAAGAATTTGGCAATATTGGGAAGTGAATACTAGCTTGCAGCGATAGTTTATTTATAGTTATTTTCAAAGCTTCAATGTACTGTCAAAAAAAAACCATTATTTTTTTTTATTTAATTCTAACAAATAGGTTCTTGTTAAAAAAGGTTATTGCATTCACTATATTTATTCAGTGTAAAAACATTTAAAAAAAACATATTTTTTAAAATAAACAATATCGTTTTAAATTGTTATAAATACTCAATTATAATTATTACTATTAAATATGCATTTTGTATCAAAACAAATAGTTAAAAGTAGCTAAATGTTATTATTACAGTTAGTGTATGTAATCAGTGTTAATATGCATATTAAAACCACATCAATAAAATAACATTGTATAAAAAAAATCAAAATGCTAAATTATTATATATTATAAACAGAAATATTTATAGCTAAATAAAAAAAAATATATTTTATATATATATACATACACTGGATATTTTAGTAAAAGCAGTGTCAGACCACATAATGCATACAATATTAAAATTATTACAGAATAATTGCAATCATCATTAATAAATGGTTCCCTGCTTAATTCTTAAGAATCAAAAACATGCACCTCAGTAAATCCATTCAATAACTACACATTAAATGTGTAACACATAATAACTATAAGCTTAATAAATGAAGGAATTACATAGCATATTTAAAAAGAATTACAGAGTAAAATCTGAAATGCACAACAAAACTAATGCACAATTTAAATATCCATCCCTTAACTTGGTCCTAATATCAAGTTTAATGACCTGTAGGCCAGAACAAACACAAAACTAGAGGTTTACAGGACCTAGTCACACATTAGAGTCCAGCACTGATATTGTATCCTAAATGTCATTGCGTCCTCCTGATTTTCTACTTGCACTGTAAAAGGTAATTGCATGTAACCTTGCAATGATTAAACACTAGGAATGGATCATTATCTGCATACTTGCATGCTGAACACTTTTGCATGCAACTAATAAACAGTTAGAGCTGTGTCTTATTCACAAAACTCTAATTTTGTAGTAATACCCCCAAACTTTGGTCAATGTATTGACACTTAGCTCGTGCGCTGCGCTACTAAAGCCTCGCGGACCTTCTCCTCACCTGTGTATTCACTGCTCGAGCTTACCTAGATTACTAATGTGCAGCAGATCAACAGAACATGCTGAGAACGATCACGCGGAGCGGCGACGGGTCGCGTTAAAAGCCATGTATCCCGGCTCTGATGTTGTTGTTATTGTTGTTGTTGTTGTTTTCGGCCCTGCTCGAGACGCTGAGCGGACGCGCCATGTTACCTCTGCTCGCGCGCTGGATTGTGGGCCGCGTCAGTGCTGCGACGCGACGCTTCCGCGCGTCATAACTACGTTGACGCCTACAGGCGGCGCGATGCGGTCCAAGCAACAGAAATACTAAATCACTAAAAAAAAAAGAAACAAAAAGAATACTCTCGTCACATATATTGTGTATCAACATTATTATTATGACTAGGCCTATTAACAATAATTAATCGATGCATATATTCCAAAAACTAAATAGCACTATTTTAGATATTAAATATTGAAATGCTATTTATAATAAAATATTTGGTTAAATAATAATAATAAATTATTATTATAATCATATATGTAAATAAATATGACTAGATAAATATAACCAAATAACTAGAGGGATACAATGAATTGAAGGTTTTTACCATGTGTTTTCGTATAAAAATATTTTAAGCTGTAATTAACATTCATCAGGTTAAAACGCATAATTTTCGTGTTTTGCTAACAGCAGCAGGTAGATCGATGTTTGTTTATTTAGTAAATATGACTAATTATTTTGAAGCTAAACTGCTTCAAATAGCTTAATAAATAATTCACTTATTATTAGTATTATTGCATTCAATATCTGCATTCAGCAAAAATGCATATTAAAAACACATCTATAAAATAAATAACAGTAAAATAATGCTAAGTTATTATACAAAAGAGATTAGGCCTTTAGCTCAATAAATAGCTGCTTATAATAATTATAATTATATAATTATAAATATCTGCATTTAGTGCATTTAAAATGAATAGCCTAAAAATATATAAAATAAATAACATGATATTAATTTATGAATTTAATTTAAATATTTTTTTCCAAAGATCTTATTAAAACAACAGTTATAGTATGATAGTATGTAAAATATTAGAAATTTGTATCTGAAAACATGCATATAACCAACGTTCATGGAAGAACAACCTTTAACAATAATGTTGCATTACCATGTGTTTTTCTCATGCATGCTTTAATGGGTGTTACTTCAGTATTTCCCTTAATAATCTAAGCAGCAAGCTGGAGTTGTGCTTCATTCATTCATTCTGTGTCTACGTGGCAGTAAATCTCAGCTCCTGCTGTGGATGTCAGCGGCAAGGGAACACTTCGGAATAACTTTCATTAATGTTAACATGCACTGTTGCATAATACGTCTAAGATAAGTACTGCACATGATTAAAAATAATTGATTTGGAACTGCTGATCAGTCCAGCATTATTTTTTGTTAAGTTTACAAACAGAATAATTTATTTTAAAGTTTTACGTGCTGTAATGTAGAACATTATGGAAGGCCTCGTGCTGTACTTCCCTGTTTTATTAAAAACTTAATTTATTTATGCAAAAATATTTTAATGTATGGTTACATGTATATGCACAACTCATTTTGAGTCACTAGGTGTCGATGTTGAATAACTTTGAAATGCTGTTCTTAAATCCTCTAAAAGTCTCTCTAAACAATCAAGAACACTTTATTATATTATATTATATTATATTATATTATATTATATTATATTATATTATATTATATTATATTATATTATATTGAATCTGAGCAAATATTTTAGTTCAAATACTATAGTTTCATTGATGTTGGTGTAATCAAATGGTTAATTCAGTCATATCAGCCATAAGGAATAGTTTAATCAAAAATGGAAATTTTCATAAAATTTACTCACCCTCAGGCCATACAAGATGATTTTGTTTCTTCATCAGAACAGAATTCAGTGTTATGCCACTTGTTCTCCAATGGATGCTCTGCAGTGAATGGGTGCCGTCAGATTGAGAGTCCAAACAGCTGATAAAAATATCACAATAATCCACACCACTCCAGTCCATCAGTTAACATCTATGAAGTTAAAATCTGTGTTTGTTAGAAACAAATACATCATTTTAAACATCACTTCTATCTAAAATATGAGTCCGTGATCCTTAATAACGATTCCTCCAGTGAAAAGTCCATCACCTGCTGTTTTTCTCCCATCCAAATCCACCCACATATTTGTTTAGAACGGTTTCACTTGTAAACTGTGCTTGATCTGTGCAGATTTCACTTTTCACCTTAATGATTGATTTGTTTCTTACAAACACACAGCTTTACTCTTCACAAGATGTTAACTGATGGACTGGAATGGTGTGGATTACTTGTGAATTTGGTGTGTGTGTTTGGTGTCACAGTGTCTGGGTTGTGTTCCCTGGGTTTCCACTAGGTGTCCTCCTTTCCCACGGTGTCTGTCACCTTATCACTTCCTGTTCCCTTATTTGGTCACCTTCCTCCTTGTTTGAGTTAATTGATTGTTCCCCACCTGTCTCCAGTTCCCTCATCATCCTTCTGTGTAATTATACCCGGTCTGTCTGAGTCTGTGTCACGGAGTCCTTGTCTAAATGTTTGATGATATCCGTAGTCTTGCCATTTCCGTGTGTTCTGTTCTGTTTCATGTTGTTTGGATACTCTGGTTTTGACCCTGCCTGGACTGTTTACCCTTTTGGATTTGCCCTCAATAAAACATCATACCTGCACTTGGATCTCTACTTGTTTCCTGTATCACCGAACGTGACAGAAGGACTCCGTCACCTTGAGATCCAGCGGTATGTCGATTAACGCTTCTTCCCCAGCCACCGAGCAGGAGAGAAGCAATCGGTTTGAGGGAACCCGCCTGGTCGTGTTTCGAGGGACCAGGGGAGGTCGCCGAGGAGGAGGTGGGCGAGAGGAAGCTCAGAATCGCTCTCCACCATGGCCCCCCTTCGACTCGGGGCTCACGTGGGAGGGACCAGAGCCGCCGTCTCACCAGGGCAGAAGGAGAAAGCCAGCAACACTGCCCATGATGGCCGCCAACCCAACGCCGCTGCGGTGCATGGCCACCAACCCCGCACCATGAGGCAAGATGGAAGCCAGCCTCACACCACAGTGCAAGATGGCTGCCAGCTCAGCACCAACACCCAAGATGGCCGCTGACACCTTTCTCGATTACTTCGAGATGTTATCAAAGATCCAAGAGATTCCCAAGACAGTTCACGTCATGGCTGCTGAGCCAGCGCCTCAGCACAAGATGGCCGCCAGCCCAGCGCCACAGCACAAAATGGCCACCAGCCCAGAGCCACAGCACAAGATGGCCACCAGCTCAGCGCCACAGCACAAGATGGCCACCAGCCCAGCGCCACAGCACAAGATGGCCACCAGCCCAGAGCCACAGCACAAGATGGCCGCCAGCCCAGCGCCACAGCACAGGATGGCCGCCAGCTTAGAGCCACAGCACAAGATGGCCGCCAGCTTAGAGCCACAGCACAGGATGGCCGCCAGTTTAGAGCCACAGCACAGGATGGCCACCAGTTTAGAGCCACAGCACAGGATGGCCACCAGCTTAGAGCCACAGCACAAGATGGCCGCCAGCCCAGCGCCACAGCACAAGATGGCCGACTCAACGCCTGAGTCTCCAGACAAGGTGCCACCAACTCGCCATCATAGAGGGCGGAGGAGGAGGAGACAGGCGTCTACCATTCCTCACAGCCCGGAGAACGTTCCCGAGCGGGGCGCTGCCGTCCAGGAGGACGTTCCCGAGCGGACTGCTGCCGTCCAGGAGGACATTCCCTAGGCGGTGCCCGATGCTGTTCCGGAGGCCGAGGCGGTGCCCGATGCTGTTCCGGAGGCTGAGGTGGTGCCCGATGCCGAGGCAGTGTCCGTTGCTGTTCTGGAGGCCGAGGCGGTGCCCGATGCTGTTCCGGAGGCCGAGGCGGTGCCCGATGCCGCTCCCGAGTCAAGTCAGATTCCTGTTGACCTTCCCAAGTCAAGTCAGGTGCCCGTTGACTTTCCAGAGTTGAGTCAGTTCCCGGTTGACCCTCTAGAGTCGAGTCAGGTGTTCATGGACCCTCCAGAGTCAGGGTTAGTCACCGTCGACCATCCAGAGTCAGGGTTAGTTACCGTTGACCCTCCAGAGTCAGGGCTAGTTCCTGTTGACCCTCCAGAGTCGAGTCATGTTCCAGTTGTTCCTCTCGAATCAAGTCAGATTCCTGTTGACCTTCCCGAGTCGATTCAGGTGCCCATCGACTTTCCAGAGTTGAGTCAGTTCCCGGTTGACTCTCCTGAGTCGAGTCAGATGTTCATGGACCCTCCAGAGTCAGGGCTAGTTCCTGTTGACCCTCCAGAGTCAGGGCTAGTTCCTGTTGACCCTCCAGAGTCAGGGCTAGTTCCTGTTGACCCTCCAGAGTCGAGTCAGGGCTAGTTCCTGTTGACCCTCCAGAGTCGAGTCAGGGCTAGTTCCTGTTGACCCTCCAGAGTCGAGTCAGGGCTAGTTCCTGTTGACCCTCCAGAGTCGAGTCAGGGCTAGTTCCTGTTGACCCTCCAGAGTCGAGTCAGGTTCCAGTTGACCCTCCAGAGTCGAGTCAGGTTCCAGTTGACCCTCCAGAGTCGAGTCAGGTTCCAGTTGACCCTCCAGAGTCGAGTCAGGTTCCAGTTGACCCTCCAGAGTCGAGTCAGGTTCCAGTTGACCCTCCAGAGTCGAGTCAGGTTCCAGTTGACCCTCCAGAGTCGAGTCAGGTTCCAGTTGACCCTCCAGAGTCGAGTCAGGTTCCAGTTGACCCTCCAGAGTCGAGTCAGGTTCCAGTTGACCCTCCAGAGTCGAGTCAGGTTCCAGTGAACTCTCCAGAGTCGAGTCAGGTTCCAGTGAACTCTCCAGAGTCGAGTCAGGTTCCAGTGAACTCTCCAGAGTCGAGTCAGGTTCCAGTGAACTCTCCAGAGTCGAGTCAGGTGTTCGTGGACACTTCAGAGTCAGGGCTAGTCACCGATGACCTTCCAGAGTCAGGGCTAGTCACCGATGACCTTCCAGAGTCAGGGCTAGTCACCGATGACCTTCCAGAGTCAGGGCTTGTCACCGCTGACCTTCCAGAGTCAGGGCTAGTCACCGCTGACCTTCCAGAGTCAGGGCTAGGTACCATGGACTTTCCTGAGACAGGGCTAGGTACCATGGACTTTCCTGAGACAAGGCTGGTCACCGTTGACCTTTCAGAGTCAAGTCAAGTCACCGGTGATCTTCAAGGACTGTGTCAAGTCACCGGTGATCTTCAAGGACTGTGTCAAGTCACCGTTGATCTTCAAGGACTGTGTCAAGTCACCGGTGATCTTCAAGGACTGTGTCAAGTCACCGGTGATCTTCAAGGACTGAGTCAAGTCACCGGTGATCTTCATGAACTGAGTCAAGTCACCGGTGATCTTCATGAACAAGTGCCAGTCACCAATGATCTTCGCGAGCAGAGTCACGCCAGCACCGATCTTCTGGAGTCCAGTAAAAACACCAGAGGATTACCAGAGCTTCGTCGTTCTGCTGGTCCGGCCGCACAGAGGCCTGATCCGCCCTAGAGGGCTTCTGCCTTGACCACACAGCTGTGGTGGTCTTCTGCTCTGCCCTGGGGGACTCCGGCCTCAACCACACGGCTGTGGTGGTCTTCTGCTCCGCCCTGGGGAGCGTTCGCCCTGACCACACGGTTGTGGTGGTCTTCTGCTCCGCCATGGAGGGTTTCCGCCTTGACCACAGGGGTGTGGTGGTCTTCCGCTCCGCCCTGGAGGACTCTGGCCTTGACCACAGGGCTGTGGTGGTCTTCTGCTCCGCCCTGGGGGACTCCGGCCTCAACCACAGGGGTGTGGTGGTCTTCTGCTCCGCCCTGGGGGGGCTTCATGTTTTTGTTCGTTTTTTGTTTTGTGTGTTCACTCCGGTCCCTGTTCCCCTCTGTTAGTCTGGCCCTCCCCCTGAACCTCCTCCGGTCCTCCTCCCTCCTGGTCTCCCTGTTTTGTGTTTACATTCTGGTGCCTGTTCCCCATGTTTTTCTTTTCTGGCCCTCCCCCCTCCCCCTGAGCCTCCACCTGTCCGCCTCCCTCCTGGTCTCTGTTTTGTGTCTGTCGTGGAGAGTCTGGGAGCCACTCCGTAGAGGGGGGGTACTGTCACAGTGTCTGGGTTGTGTTCCCTGGGTTTCCACTAGGTGTCCTCCTTTCCCACGGTGTCTGTCACCTTATCACTTCCTGTTCCCTTATTTGGTCACCTTCCTCCTTGTTTGAGTTAATTGATTGTTCCCCACCTGTCTCCAGTTCCTTCATCATCCTTCTGTGTATTTATACCCGGTCTGTCTGAGTCTGTGTCACGGAGTCCTTGTCTAAATGTTTGATGATATCCGTAGTCTTGCCATTTCCGTGTGTTCTGTTCTGTTTCATGTTGTTTGGATACTCTGGTTTTGACCCTGCCTGGACTGTTTACCCTTTTGGATTTGCCCTCAATAAAACATCATACCTGCACTTGGATCTCTACTTGTTTCCTGTATCACCGAACGTGACATTTGGACTCTCATGCTGATGGCACCCATTCACTGCAGAGCATCTATTGCTGAGCAAGTGATGTAATATATTTCTCCAAATCTGATTGATTTGGACACTTGTGATCTGAGCACACTTTTAGCAGACAAAACATTGTTTATTATTGTATTCCTAATAACTTTCACTACCTTTACTACCACATGTGCACAACACCTTCTACAACCTACTACTACTGATAAAAAATGAATACATTTGTCTTTAATAGCTCATTGCATGCAATCAGTCATTCCTTTACATTTACATTTACAATTAATCATTTAGCTGATGCTTTTATCTGAAGCGACTTACAAATGAGAACAAAAGAAGCAATCAGATCAACAAGAGAACAACAACAGTATAGAAGTGCCATGACAAGTCTCAGTTAGTCTAGTAAGTGTAGTAGTAGTAGTAGTAAAATGAAATGTCAATTTTAACACTAAACAATGAATACAGTCATGGAAGTGCTTTTATTAACACAGCAGGTTTAGTAGAGACGAGGTGTTTTTCAATCTGTATCAGAAGAACTGATGTTCTAGTTCAAGGGTTGATCAGCACAGGAATCATGTGTAGTTTACATTCATGGAAACATCAAATTTATACAAGGACACGTGTACATTTAATTATCATTGAGAAGATTTAAAGAAAGTGTAGAGGTAAAATAAAGACTCAAGGGCAGGAATAGAAAGACTTCAGTTCGTTTCACTTTAATGTTCTGGTCTTCCCCTGCAACCAGTTTGGTCAGCAAGAGCCCGGCAGCGATAAAGAGATCGACAGCTTTGTGCAGCGATTCTACAGGGTTTCTCTTCCCATCTTCAGCAACATCGCTGTGGAATAGGGGCCAATAATGCTTACAAATATCTTGTGGGTGAGTGCAACAGGTTTGAAGATCACGAGGTCCCAGCTAAATAAAATATGCTCTTATAAAGTTCTCTGAACATTCAGCTTTTTTACCCTTTAAAAGGGTGTTTTTTTTCTTATGCAAATGTTAGAGAGAACGTTCCATTAACATTCTAAATAACATTCCATTAACATTCCAAATAACATTCCATTTACATTCTAAATAACATTCCATTTGATAATTTTTGCGTGGGAGTGTCACTTTTGAATATTTTCTAAATAATGTTTTGAGAATAATTGCAGTGGAATCAGAAAGTATTTAAACACTTAAATCACTCAAAATGTCTGGATGAAAATATCAAATTAAGTGCACACGAACGGTTCATGTGCAATGTCCCCTTCTTTTGTCATTTAAGAGACATAAGTGCTTGAGGAGGCACTTAATTTTCACACAAGATCATGGTCTAATAGCTTATTAATTTGACATGCTGTGCTCTCATCTAAAAGCTGGTAAAACTCTTCTAATTTCAGAGGCGTCTCGGAAAGGGCCGCCCTGGAATTTCTGGAAGTAACTCATCACTGGTGGCAAAGTTGTTGACGCGTGGGGTCCTGAAGTCTCTATCAAAGAAATCCGCCCACGGATAGCGGATATGGTTCAGAGGCTGATTATTAAGAGGAAAGATGAGCTTTAGTCCTTTGAATCTTCTTCAGCTCTGAAAGCTGTAGACACTCAGACCTCAGAAACAGATCACTTTGAAGAAACACCTGCTAATTTAGGCCTATTCAAAGTATGAAGTGTGAGTTTACACTTTAAATGATCTCATATGCTCTCATCCTCCTCTTCCCTCATCTTGGATGCATTAGATTTGCTCTCTTTCCACGTTCATATAAAGAGAACACTTCATGCTTACACTTAATGAAATACTTTGTCTGAAAGAGCAATACAAAATAATGAAATATGAGCAATATGATGAACTGATTCTGGAGAACAAATATTTATTTTTATACTCCTATTATAATTTTTTTTCCTGTGGTCTGTCTGAAATCTATTTTGACCCTCCATTTTTTTTTACATTTTTTGTTTTTTGTTTATTCACCGAAAACGTCTCGGTTACGTCTGTAACCTCGGTTCCCCGAGAAGGGAACGAGACGATGCGTCGATAACGCTTTGGGAACGCATTCTGCGTGAGTGCGTCTGAAGCATCCATGTCAACTAGTCCAATGGCGAGAGTGAGCATCAGGAGTGACGTCACGACCAGGAATTGATAAAAACCCCAACCGGAGCAACCGGTGTTAGCTTCGACAGTGCCGAAGCAAGTCGATCACAGGAACGAAGGAAGTATGGCAGGGAGACGCATCGTCTCGTTCCCTTCTCGGGGAACCGAGGTTACAGACGTAACCGAGACGTTCCCCATCGAGGGAGAGACGATGCGTCGATAACGCTTTGGGAACGAGAATACCCAAACCGCCATATTACAAGTGCCTGAGTGTCAGCCAGAAAAAACCAACGGCTCAAGAATTAAAAACCTGAGACCCGGGAGTAGCGTCCAGGTCTAGGCTATAAAACCTGATGAATGTGAGTGGCGAGGACCAGCCTGACGCATCACAAACATCCTAAAGAGAGGCCCCAGATAATAAGGCTCTAGAGGCCGCCATACTCCTAGTAGAATGAGCTCTGACCCCCAAAGGGCACGGTAGGTCAGAAGACTCATAGGCAAGAAGGATAGCCCCAACTATCCACTTACTAAGTGTCTGTTTAGTGGCAGGAAGACCTATCTTAGGTGACCCAAAACAAACAAACAGCTGATCGGATTTCCGAAAAGAAGAAGTCCGATGAACATAAGTGTCCAATGCTCGCACCGGGCACAAGAGGTTAGACTTTTCCTGGTCCGATGATGCAAACGGGGGAGGACACAAAGCCTGCAGAACAATAGGTCTCGGAACAACGGTCGGTACCTTAGGGACGTATCCCAGCTTAGGGTAGAGAAATGCTTTGACCATCCCAGGTGCAAATTCAAGGCAGGTGGGAGAAACCGAGAGAGCCTGAAGGTCTCCGACTCTTTTTAGGGACGAAATAGCAAGGAGAAAAGTAGTCTTAAACGAAAGAAACTTCTCAGAGACAGAATCTAGGGGTTCAAAAGGAGCCCTAGAAAGGCCTTCTAAAACTATAGCCAGGTCCCAGGCCGGCACTCTAGTACGAGTTGCAGGTCTCAGCCTCAAGGTGCCACGAAGGAAACGAGAGATAAGAGGGTCACGACCCAGAGATGCACCACCCACTGGGGCGTGGAAAGCCGAAATGGCCGCCACGTAAACTTTTAAGGTGGATGGACATAGACCAGAAGTGAAGCGGTCTTGTAAAAACTCAAGAACTGAGCCAACAGAGCAGTGGACGGGGCCACACTGATGTTGGTAACACCAAGAAGAAATATAGTGCCCCCAGCCTGAGATAGAAGGTCTTTCCTGATCGGGATCTCCAAGGGAGGACCGTCGAGGAGATGAATCAGGTCCGTAAACCAGATTCGACTCGGCCAGTGTGGAGCTACGAGAAGTAGACTTACTCCACCCTGGCAGACTCTCTCCAGAACTCCTGGGAGCAGAGCAACAGGGGGAAAGGCGTACAGACGTAGCCTCGGCCACGTCTGTACCATAGCGTCCAACCCCAGGGGGGCTGGATGAGTAAGGGAGAACCATAGTGGACAGTGCTGCATCTACGCATTTCGTGAATGTGCGGGGTGAGAGAGCTAGACCGAAGGGAAGTACCCGATACTGGTATTCTTTGCCCCCGAAAGCCTTAGGAACTTCCTGTGCTGAGGGAGGATGGAGATATGGAAGTACGCATCTTTTAGGTCTATCGTGACGAACCAGTCCTCGGATCTGATTTGAGTCACGATCTGTTTGAGTGTCAGCATCTTGAATTTTTATTTCTGAACTGTACGATTCAACAGACGAAGATCTAAAATGGGACGCAGCCCTCCATCCTTTTTTGGAACAATGAAATAACGGCTGTAAAAACCCGATGCCCTGTCGGGAGGATACACCTGCTCTATAGCATTTTTCGCTAAAAGAGATTTCACTTCTTGCTCCATGACCAGAGCCTGTTCGGGATGCACTACTGTGAGCAACACCCCGTTGTAGCGAGGGGGACGAGAACCGAACTGGATTCTGTAACCCTTCTCTACTATCTGCAGGACCCATTGAGATATATTCGGCAGACTTTTCCATTCTGTCAGACATTCTACTAAGGGAACCAGCCTCTCGAGGCTGGCCTCTGGTGTAATTTGAACAGCTAGTGCGGGGACCTGAAGCCGAAACGCAGGAACCACCCGAGCTAACTGCTCTTGAACCCCCCTCAGAGGGAGCGAGCCCGACGCAGCGTCTGAGAGACACAGCGCCAGAGACCCACTGGAGACTGCTGCGCCCCGAGGCACCAAGGGTGGCGGGGTTGGCAGGACGGCCCCGTGAGAGCACCGAGACCGGACGGGCACCGTATACTGAGGTGTACACCGCACCGCACCGTCTCGATTGGGGCTGCCCTCACAGGTCTGACCCATTTGGCGTCAGGACCTTTTCTTCTGAGCCGAAGCTTTCTTAGCGAGAAGAACGGTCCTCAGATCCGGCTTCTGCTTAGATTGCTTTGGCTGTGAGTGCTGGCTCGGTCCCCGTGATTTTTGAGGAGGAGCGCGAGACGCAACACTCTCTTTTTGAAAAACACTATATGAGGAGCAAGAAGGCTGGGGCTGCCTTGCACGCCCAGCAGCATCAGGATTAGATCGGCGAGGGAGAAAACTTTTAAAAGCTTCAGATTGCTTTTTATTTTCTTGAAATCTCTCAACCACTTCATTCACAGCATCACCAAACAGACCTTCATGAGAAATGGGAGCGTCTAAAAGAAAAGATCTATCTTTATCTTTTATATCTGAAAGATTAAGCCAAAGTTGTCTTTCTGTAGAAACCAAAGCAGCCATAGATCTACCAATAGCACGTGCTGTTTCTTTAGTCGCCCTGAGAGATAAATCCGTAGCCCGACAAAGTTCGCGAATTTCGTCACGGCTGACTCCCTCACTGTTATCTAACTCCCCCAGCAGCTCAGCCTGATAAGCCTGAAGCAATGCCATCGAGTGAAGGCAAGCTCCAGCCTGACCTGCTGCGGTTTAAGCTTTACCCACTAAATTAGATGTGATCTTTAAAGGCTTCGTGGGCAAAGTCATGTTCTAAATAGATGACGCTGAACCAGGGGAAAGATAGCTCGCGAGCGTCTGTTCCGCCCGGGGTATCGCTTCATAACCATTTTCTTTCAGCCCTCTTATATCAGAATAAATGCGCACTTGAGGGCTGAAAAGACGTGATGAACATGGCTTATTCCACGATCTAGACAGCTCACTGTGAAGATCAGGGAAAAAAGGGAGACCCTGTGATGTAGGAGATGTTTTATAAGACAGAAAACGCTCGTCTAATTTGCTTTTAGGACGAGCGCTCTGTTTATCAGATGGCCAAGATATATGTAACTTA
This sequence comes from Carassius carassius, assembly GCF_963082965.1. Lineage (NCBI taxonomy): Eukaryota > Metazoa > Chordata > Actinopteri > Cypriniformes > Cyprinidae > Carassius > Carassius carassius. Next base: position 24,587,934 of record NC_081800.1, read on the forward strand.
TCTACAGCTCGTGTTAATACATCAACCAACTCCTCATATGCTGGGAAAAGAGATGGCGAATCCTCTTCCCCCCTGATTGTGTCACCTTCACTGCCCGTTACATCTAACTCCTCGGAGCTAGAGCAACGAAGCAATGAGCTCTCCCCCCGAGCGGAGGAAGCTGCGGGGCGGGCTTCCGACACCGGAGTTTGAGCTATGGATCTCCCAGGTAAGGGAGGAGAAAGAGCCCTCGGAGCCGTCTCCAACCCCGCTGAGAGATCCATTAGCAAACCCCAGGAATGCATTCTCCGTTCTGCCTCGGCAGAAGCGGGTCCTGCACCCTGAGGAGCGCGAGGCTCGCCGCTCTTCTCATCAAAGAGTGACAAGCGGGAGCGGAGCATGCGAAGCGAAAGCTTCTCACAATGCAGGCAATCAGTCTCCTCGAAGGCTGATAACGCATGCTCCACTCCCAAACAAACTACACAAAGCTCGTGTGTATCCCCACCCGTTAAATAACGCGGGCAGGGAGAAGCACACGGTTTGAATAGTTGCTTAGGCATGATATATAAACTTTGAACAAGACAACAGTAAATATGACAGACAGGTTTGAAACAGATCGCTTGCTGAGGCACAGAAAGCTAACACCGGTTGCTCCGGTTGGGGTTTTTATCAATTCCTGGTGGTGACGTCACTCCTGACGCTCACTCTCGCCATTGGACTAGTTGACATGGATGCTTCAGACGCACTCACGCAGAATGCGTTCCCAAAGCGTTATCGACGCATCGTCTCTCCCTCGATGGGGAACAGTTATTTTTTTAAATTTTATTTTTAAATGAGGTTTAAATATAAAAAAAATTATAAATAATAATTGATCTATTTTTCAAAAAAAGTGCTGGTGCTCAAATTTTGTGTATATGTGTAAAGGTGTAATTCTTGTTAAAAGTAGTGCTTAAATATTAAGCATTTTTTTATAATGTATCTTCATATTTATCTCAAGAAAATATGAGTAGTGGTGCTTGCCCATGTAAAATTAAAATGATCATTAAAATTAATGTTTAAATATTAAGGATTAATAATAAAATATATCTTAATATTTCTCTGACTAAATAGTGAGTGGTGGAGCTTGCCCATGTCAAAGCCCATGTTTGAATATTAATAATAAATAAAAAGAAACTAATATGTCTTAATATTTTTTGAAGAAATGTGAGTAGTGGCCATGTAAAACTAAAATTAATTATTTAAAAAAATGATTGTTGAAATGTAAAAATTTAGTAATTAATAAAAATAATTCTAAAGAAAAATATTAAAGCCTGACTTCATGATGCTTTCCAACCAGGTCTTGTTAACATTTAAATATTACCTTGTGTTTATTTGAATCATATCAGTAAAAAGAGTGCACATTTCAAATCCATAAGAACATTTTTTTTTTTTCATATTTTGTACAAAAAGGCTGCAACTTAAAAATGACCATGCATGGCTTTCATACAATTTTTTTTTCTTTTTGTTTCTTTTTTGCATAGGTTTGGAGTGCAGAACTTCTTTAAAATGCCTATACATTCATGCATCCTCTAAACTAAGTGCTCAGCCTGATATTGCAGCCAGTTTCAGTTTCATATATTTCATTAGTGTTAATTGCTAAAGTGTGTAGACACCAAATTTGTACTTTTGAAATGGGTATCTGGCTTACATAAAAAGTGTAGGTTTCTGCATTTCAATATAGTAACTTTCATCTAAACTGTTGCCATAGTTTACATCAAGTAATACTAACAGATTACACTGTAATATTGACAACATGACTAAGCATTTTGACTATCTTCTTTGTGAACAATGACTCAAGGACTTCACATGAATACTTACTTTTGAGAGATGAAAGATTATGAGTAAGTTACAGGCTTTTGCAGGTAATCCATTGTGTGGTGCTGTTTGTACGATTTGTTTTGAGAAATGCACATCCTTCTTTGCAAATATTATGGATGATTCGAGAAATGTACCAAAGCGACTGAGAAAAACTATAATTTACCACATTTAATAGCATCTAAATAAAGAAACTTGAGATGATTCATTTTAAACATATATAGGTTATAAAGTTCCTTTGGGATAATTGGTGCTTGTTAGTTCAAGAACAATTACTGTTGAACATAATCAGAGTTACGTGATTCAAAAGCCAGATTCATATTAAAGGTTTGATGCAATGGAAAATAATGAAAGTCAAGGCAATGGTGTGCTGTACTTTCTTTAGGCTGAGCTAAACACTTATTATAGGGCTGCACACAGTATAATATTTCATATTTATTAATAGGCTATTAAGGACAGGTACAGTAATGACTGAAAAGTGGTTGACCAATAGCATTCAGGCATTGTACACAATCGACCAATCGTTGATTGGTCGAGAAGGCGGGATCTACAGAGAACGGACTTCGAAGCGATAAAATACGAGGACTGTAAAGAGACCGTCAGTTCTGGATGTTGTGGTTGCATCAGATTTCAAAAGATCAAGGACAAGTGATTTCTCATGACATGATTCCTTAAATACAGACAATATCTCCTTGGATGCTGTCGCTTAAGAATCAATGCATAATCATAATTGTGACATTTTAAGTTTTTTTCAAATGCCTGCAGATTATCTCAAAAGATTGTATTCATTTCTTCAGCCTGTGATAGAGCAATTTGCAAGAGATTTTAATCGACTTGCACTGAATTATTTTCTTCCTTCCAGAGGTTTATGTGACCCTCTGAAGTACATTCATTTGAAAATCCATTATATATGACCTAAAATGATTTTTCAAGGTCAAACTATCAGCCGACTGTGTTGATCATCAGGTGAAGACATAACCCTATCCATAATATTGCTTTCTCCAGTCATAAACTCATCTTGTATGAATCAGGAGAGAAATATGCACTTTACAAGCCAAAATAGTTTTTAACAAATAAGTGGGTGGATTTTGATGTGAGAGGACAACATTATTATGGAAATCATATTTTGGCCAGATGGTTTAATGTTTAAACATCTTAAGGATTAATGTTTTATTCTTACAAACATGCAGCTTTTGGCTTCTCAAGACATTAATTGATTGACTGGAGTGGTGTGGATGTTTTTATCAGCTGTTTGGACACACACACACACACACACGTATTCTTTCAAGCACGTTCCACACAAGACACAAACCCGCACAACACCAGAGACAGCAGGGAGAAAGCTCTCTGGAAACTCGCTGTCTATTGAATTAAACGCATCAGCCAATAGGTTTATGAACAGTGAAGCAGAAGAGGATATGGATGGAATATCTGATAAGTTATCACTCTGATTATTAGACATAACAAAGCCATGTAAAGGTTAAAACACTCTTCAATATTCAGAATGAAGCAGGAATTCAAATGTTCCTGATCAGCAAACATGACGTGGCTGCTGTCTTGTTATGCAAACTCACTATTCAAGACCTTTCTGATTTAGTGAATTTCAATTAGCTCAGACTTTTACTTACAAAATCTGGTGTTTTTCAGCTACTGGCACACCACTTATTACATTAGAGATCAGTTTGATTTTAGTATTTATATACTATAATAGTTTTTTAATTGAGATTTTGATTTAGCTTTTATTTTGTTTTTGTTTTTTTTTTCAGTTTTCATTGTACTTTTACTTTTATTTTTAATAATCGTATGTACTTTTATCATTTTTTTAGCTTTTTTTTCCAGTTAATAATTTGAAGATTTTCATTTTATTAATTATTTCTAATAATAATAAAAAAAATGTTTTATGGCTAAAACAATTTTCAAAAGTTCTTATTAGAAAAGCTACAATTATATATTGAATATATCCTGCTCATGTTCACAGACCTTTCTGATTTTTTTGTTGTTGTTTGTTAGTCATTACAGTTTTTCTCAGTCACTTTGGTGCATTTCTCAAATCAGAAATGAAATTCTCAAAATTACTTGTACAACCTCCACATCATCTAGTCATTTATACACATCATAAAACCAGTTTCTCATTCTTTTGAACAAGTTGTGATTGCTTTTGTACATTCATGCAATTAATTACGCATTTATCTGCAGTTTCCTACATTATCAGTTGCTAATGTCATGTCGCTCAAAATGTATTATATAGTTTTCTGTGCAACAGTCTTACCCCTCAAAACATCGGGTCTTTAGTTCATCGTATAAGTCATTAAATGCAAAATGGTTAATCTAGTTGTCATAAACTGCCAAGCACACTTGTTATTTTCATTTTTACAAATTATTATTAGACTTTTTGTCAATTTGGCATGAATTGTACAAGTGAATCTTGACTAATGAAGATAATGTAGATGATAAACCAATGATAAACTATTTCTCTGAAATAGCTCAAAGGTTCATCTCATGAATCTTCAGTTGGAAAGCATATACTGTATAGACAGAGGACAACACAAGAGTTACACATTCTGACAATTGACTTATTTTCATCTTTGTGCCCATATTTCCTTTTCCTTTTCTATATCACAATGGCATTGTAAAGGTATTTTGTTTTTTGGGCCACTAGTTAAAGTGTAACTGGGAATTCTATCCAGTCTCTTTCAATCAATATCCCACATAAAGTAATGTGTAAATGTGTACTTTTGAAATGGATATATGGCATACATAAGCATATGGCATACTGTTCAATACAGTAACTGTCATCCAAAATGTTGCCATAGTTTACATCAGAACATCTCTCCAGAGTACACTGTTATATTGACAACATGACTAAGCGATTTGACTGTCTTATCTGTAAACTATGACACAAGGACTTGTCATTCTGATGGCACTGACATGTTCATTGACACAGATATTTAATTTTGAGAGCTGAACTAAAGATTTTGAGCAAGAGACTTTTGCAGGTAATCCATGGTGTTTTGCTCTTTGTACGAGTTGTTTTGAGAAATGCACTTACTGTTTTGCAAATCTCAAGGATGATTCGAGAAATGTACCAAAGCAACTGAGAAAAACTATATATTGACATGCATCCTAAGACTTACAAAGCCTCAATATGAAATTTCTTTCCTTAAATGATTGCCATGTAAACACATTCGGAAGTTCCTGCATCAGTCAATTAAACTGAATGTGAGCATGTATCTGAATGGGAAATGATGCTTTTAAATGTGCTATGACCATCAGAATAGCTCTGTTCTAACGAAATGCCAGTAATAATGACAGTCTGAGCATTTGACGTGTACTGCCAGCAGAGACAGCCAGAGATGAATTAATATAAATATGAATGAACTGTACAGTAAATTAAATGCCAGGGGTGACTCACCTGTGAAGTGGCTTCTATTAGAGCACTTCTGAAAAAAAGAAAAAGAAAACTGACACGAGGATCAGTCCTCAGCAGTGTTGGGGAGTAACTGTAGTTACATGATCATGACCTTCTAGTCATAAGTGTTATGTTGGTTTGGTGTTCATTTAAGTGCTGTTGATGGTCAACATTTAGATTTATTGTAGATCTGTTACTAGCTTTGACTCTTTTGATCAGTACATTTTACAGTGCCATGCAGTAAAAGAACAGATCACTCTCTCACTATTTGATTGCTCTAGTCTTTATCCACTGATCATCATCATCCACCAATCAGAACACACGAGAAATATTTGACCACAGCTGCTGTGCTTCAAAAGCTCTTGCAGCAGCTCAACACTGGATGGATCACATCAGATTGTGGTTAATCTTGCAGATCATGATTTATATCTACTCTTCCCCCCCTGCAGTTTGGTAATATAAAGATTCCGCCTTTGAACTCCCACCTCTTATGTGGGTTTTATTGTTCTGGGTCTGAATTTGGGCTTCTGGGGTGTTAAAAAGAAACATTTTTAATCTCCTAGGTGAACGAGTCTATATTTGCGATTCGCGAACCCGCTCCGAACTCCCGAACTGATTGTAATGATTCGCAATCCCCAAACTGACTCAAATGATTCGCGAACCCGCTCCGAACTCCCGAACTGACTCAAATGATTCGAGATCCCCAAACTGACTCAAACCTGCTCCGAACTCCCGAACTGACACAAATGATTCGCGATCCCAAAACTCACTCAAATGATTCGTGAACCCGCTCTGAACTCCCGAACTGACTCAAATGATTAGCGATCCCAAAACTCACTCAAATGATTTGCTAACCAGCTCCGAACTCCCAAACTGACTCAAATGATTTGCGAACCCGCTCCGAACTCCCAAACTGACTCAAATGATTTGCGAACCCGCTCTGAACTCCTGAACTGTAAATGATTCGCGAACCCGCTCCGAACTCTCGAACTGACTCAAATGATCAACTAACCCGCTCCGAACTGTCTCAAATGGTTCGCTATCCCCAAACTGACTCAAATGGTTCGCTATTCCCAAACTGACTCAAATGATTCGTGAAATCGCTCCGAACTCCCAAACTGACTAAAATAATTTGTGAACCCCTTCCGAAATCCCGAACTGACTCAAATGATTTGCGATCCCACTCCGAACTCCCGAACTGTTTCAAATGATTCGCGAACCCGCTCCGAACTCTCGAACTGACTCAAATGATTCGCGATCCCCAAACTGACTCAAATGATTCGCTAACCCACTCCGAACTCCCGAACTGCTCTGAGCTCCGAACTCCCGAACTGATTTAAATGATTCATGCTCTGAGCTCCGAACTCCCAAACTGATTCAAATGATTCATGCTCCAAGCTCCCAAACTGACTCAAATGATTCGCGAACCCGCTCCGAATATTTGCTGAAAATGTCTTCACCCTCAGGTGATTCGAGTTTGTTTCATCATCAGATTTGGAGAAATGTAGCATTGCATCAGTGTCCCAGCAATGGATGCTCTGCAGTGCATGGGTGCCGTCAGAATGAAAGCCCAAACAGCTGATAAAAACATCACAATAATCCACAGCATTCCAGTCCATCAGTTAATGTCTTGTGAAGCCAGAAGATAATTTTTGTAAGAAACGAATCCATCATTAAGATGTTTTTAACAACACATCTTTGCATCCAGCTAAAAAATATTCCAGAATTCTCTATAATCCGCTTTCTCTAGTGATAAAAGTGCATCTCATGTTGCCTCTCACTTTAAAATCCAGCCACATATTTGTTTAACTGTTTTAAATCTGTGCAGATTTCTCTCCTGATTCAGACCAGACCACTTTTTCACTAGAGGAAGCATTTTTATGGATTATGAACTCCTATTTTAGCTGGAAGCAACAGTCTGAAGTTAAAAACACCTTAAGGCTTCACAAGACATTTACTGATGGACTGGAGTGTTGTGGATTATTGTGATGTATTTATCAGCTGTTTGGACTCTCATTCTGACGGCACCCATTCACTGCAGAGGATCCATTGCTGGGACACTGATGCAATGCTACATTTCTCCAAATCTTGATTTAATCAGCGAATGATTAACACACAGATGCAATAATTGCCCTCATTATAACTGATCTGGAAGATTAATAAACCTCACAATGCTAATTTCTCTGTGCCGACCTAATAGATAATTTGTATTTTCCTTTAGTTTTTAATTTGCAGTTGAGGACTCTGGGAATCCCATGACGGTCCTGTGCTGTTTTAACTTCTACAGAACAGAATGAAGGAGTTTTTAAGATAAGTTTTTTAAGCTATTTTAAGATGTCTTCTAAACGTCTATTTGACATCTGATAGGAAACGGTCTATAGATGTATTGCAGATGAGCAAACACTTTAAAGATTACGTCTTGCAGATGCAAATACAGATTTCATATAGACATTTCTGTGATGAACGATCGCTATCAGGCAGAAAATTTAAGCGTTTTACAGTGTTGAGCATTTTAACAAATCACACGCGATTCTGTTGAGTTAATGAATGCAATGGCCAATCAGAGGCCTTCAGATGAGTCATCGCTGAAAGTTTTGTTTATTCTGCTCTCGCAAATTCTCTCATCATAAACAACAAAGTGCAGATGTATGTACGATGTAAATTTAGACAGCTTCATTGATTATAACGGGAGTTTTTTTTTGAGAGTGCTTAAACTCATGCTAGACTGAAGTCAGGGATTATGCAAATCAATAATATATTATCATGTAAATGTTCTTTGCTGCTTTCTGTAACTTATTCGCTGTTTGAATAACCTTGGAGATAAAAGCGCTGTAATTATTAATTTACTCAACTCTTATTAAATTGTGATTACATTAAATACATTCAGTTGTAGTAAAATAATTTTATTATTATTTTATATCGGGTACTTGTCTAAAAGGCGGCATGATGTGTGTATTTGATAGATTACACTAATATAAGGCTACTTTTAGCCTTACCCTGGAGTTGGTTAACCCTCCGTCTATGACACAAACCATTTTTTACTTTACAGTTTGTGCTTACATTTGCTGATAAATCATGTATGAGATAAACATTCATCCTGTGAAACATCTAACCTCTGACCTAGAGTCACTAGACGCTAACATCCTGCAGAGGTGAGACTGAATCTCTTTTTCGCTCTCTCTCTCTCTGGATGTGGCTGCAGTCGGGTGTAAAGCAGAGGAGGGTTACCTTTATGCCCCCTGCTTTTGCAACAAACATGCTTTGTCCTAGTGTGACATTCACAAGCTGCTTCATCATCAACACCTTCACCTTCATCACCACAATTACCACCATGACATCCTCATCCATCATTGTCAACTTCATGCCACATCACCATAACATCACATTATCATCACTTTTAATTATAACATCCCCATCATATCACTACCATCGTAACCACCATCTTCCTCACATTATTACCCATCACCTAAAATAGACCATTATCACATAATCACAATGGGTATGCATTCAGCATTATTACATCATCATATCACCATAACATGACCATTGTCATCATAACATTATCACCACTATTGCCATAAAATCACCTTAATCATCACACTATCATCACAATAACATCAGCATTATCATCATCACATTATCACCACCATCACCATCGCCATAACATCACTATTATATCACATTATGATCACAATAACATCAGCATTATCATCATCACATTATCACCAACACCACTATCGCCATAACATCACCATCATATCACATTATCACCACTATAACATTAGCATTATATCACATTATCATCACAATAACATCAGCATTATGTCATGACCTTCTAGTCATGACTAGAAGGTAAACATTTGATGTTTAAATGGTAAACATTTATATTTATATAAAACAGATCACTCTCTCACTATTTGATTGCTCTAGTCTTTATCCACTCATCATCATCATCCACCAATCAGAACACACGAGAACTCTTTGACCACAGCTGCTGTGCTTCAAAAGCTCTTGCAGCAGCTCAACACTGGTTTTCTCTGAGGTGGTCGGATCACATCAGATTGTGGTTAATCTTGCAGATCATGATTTACAGTATATCTACTCTTCCTCTTCCTGCAGTTTGGTAATATAAAGATTCCTCCTTTGAACTCCCACCTCTTCTGTGGGTTTTATTGTTCTGGGTCTGAATTTGGGCTTCTGGGGTCTCAAAAAAAGAAACATTTTCAATCTCCTAGGTGAATGAGTCTATATTTGCGACTAGCGAACCCGCACCGATCTCCTGAACTGACTGAAATAATTTGCGAAATTGCGATCCCCAAACTGACTCAAATGATTCGCGAACCCGCTCCGAACTCCCGAACTGACTCAAATGATTCGCGATCCCCAAACTGACTCAAATGATTCGCGAACCCGCTCCAAACTCCCAAACTGACTCAAATGATTCGCGATCCCCAAACTGACTCAAATGATTCGCGAACACGCTCCGAACTCCCAAACTGACTGAAATGATTCGCGAACCCGCTCCGAACTCCCGAAATGTTTCAAATGATTCGCGAACCCGCTCCGAACTCTCGAACTGACTCAAATGATCCGCGAACTGACTCAAATGATTCACGATCCCCAAACTGACTCAAATGATTCGCAAACCCGCTCCGAACTCCCAAACTGACTCAAATGATTCGCAAACCTGCTCCGAAATCCCGAACTGAATCAAATGATTCGCGAACCCGCTCCGAACTCCCGAACTGTTTCAAATGATTCTCGAACCCGCTCCGAACTCTCGAACTGACTCAAATGATCCGCGAACCCGATCCAAACTCCCGAACTGACCCAAATGATTCGCAATCCCCAAACTGACTCAAATGATTCGCGAACCTGCTCCGAACTCCTAAACTGACTCAAATGATTTGCGAACCCCGAACTTATTCAAATGATTCATGCTCTGTGCTCCGAACTCCCAAAATGATTCAAATGTTTCGCGAACCGCTCCGAATATTTGCTGAAAATCTCCTCACCCTCAGGTGATTCGAATTTGTTTCTTCATCAGATTTGGAGAAATGTAGCATTGCATCAGTCTCATAAACGGATGCTCTGCAGTGAATGTGGCATCAGAATGAAAGCCCAAACAGCTGATAAAAACATCAAAATAATCCACAGCACTTCAGTCCATCAGTTAATGTCTTGTAAAGCCAGTAGATAATTTTTGTAAGAAACGAATCCATCATTAAAATGTTTTTAACATCAAATCTTTGCATCCAGCTAAAAAATATTCCCTAATTCTAAACAACAAAGTGCAGATGTAAATGGACTGCATTTATATATAGTGCTTTCAACAGACCACATGGCCATCCAACCAACCATCCAGATGTATGTACGATGTAAGTAAGAGATTTGTACAGTATTTAGACAGCTTCATTGATTATAACGGGAGTTTTATTTTGAGAGTGCTTAAACTCATGCTAGATTGAAGTCAGGGATTATGCAAATCAATAATATATTATCATGTAAATGTTCTTTGCTGCTTTCTGTAATTTATTCGCTGTTTGAACTATTAAATTGTGATTACATTAAATACATTCAGTTGTAGTAAAATAATTGTATTATTATTTTATATCGGGTACTTGTCTAAAAGGCGGCATGATGTGTGTATTTGATAGATTACAGTAACATAAGGCTACTTTTAGCCTTACCCTGGAGTTGGTTAACCCTCCGTCTATGACACAAACCAATTGTTAATGTTCAGTTTGTGCTTACATTTGCTGATAAATCATGTATGAGATCAATCCTGTGAAACATCTAACCTCTGACCTAGAGTCACTAGACGCTAACATCCTGCTGAGGTGAGACTGATTCGCGAACCCACTCCGAACTCCCAAACTGATGGAAATGATTCAAGCTCCAAGCTCCCAAACTAACACAAATGATTCGCGAACCCACTCCGAACTCCCGAACTGATTGAAACGATTCAAGCTCTGAGCTCCCAAACTGACTCAAATGATTCGCGAACCCAGTCCGAACTCCCGAACTGACTCAAATGATTTGCGACACCCAAACTGACTCAAATGATTCGCAAACCCGCTCCGATCTCCCAAACTGACTCAAATGATTCGCGAACCTGCTACGAAATCCCGAACTGATTCAAATGATTTGCGAACCCGCTCCGAACTCCCGAACCGTTTCAAATGATTCGCGAACCTGCTCCGAACTCTCGAACTGACTCAAATGATCCACGAACTGACTCTAATGATTTGCAATCCTCAAACTGACTCAAATGATTCGCGAACCCACTCCGAACTCCCAAACTGACTCAAATGATTCGCGAACCCGTTTTGAAATCCCGAACTGACTCAAATGATTCGTGAACCTTCTCCGAACTCCCGAACTGTTTCAAATGATTCTCGAACCCACTCCGAACTCTGGAATTGACTCAAATGATCCACGAACCCGCTCTGAACTCCCGAACTGTCTCAAATGATTTGCGATCCCCAAACTGACTCAAATGATTTGCGAAACCTGCTCCAAACTCCCAAACTGACTCAAATGATTCGCAAACCCGCTCCGAACTCCTGAACTGATTCAGATGATTCATGCTCCGAGCTCCGAACTCCAGAACTGATTAAAAAGTTTTGGGTTTGTTTATCAAAAAATATATTTCTTAAAAGTAGGGTTGGGTATGGAACCGAATAAGAGGAAGCAGATTTCGGTGCCTTTTAAATGCCTGAGCGATCGATTGAAATTTGTTTTGGTTCTCGGAAATTTTCTCGGTCTCCTCTCCATCTTTCAGTGCGCTCTCAGGGCCGGCGCTACCTATAGGCGGAGTAGGCAGTTGCCTAGGGCCTCGGGCTTGGAGGCAGGGCCTCCAAATCATACCTATATGCTTGTCCACCAATCAAGAGCAGCAAAATACTAGGCTGTTTGTCCACTGGATATAACAATTGTCATTCAGCTGTAGTAAAACCAATTAATATCCCTGTTTAAACCTGAGTCACGCCCACCCTCTGAATATTTGAATGAAGAGATTACATACCTGTTTTATGAATGAGATCCAACTTTACTACAAATTGATCTGATGGCACCGAAACGCACGCATCCTTCAGGGGCTGCTAAGCATAAGGCTAAGCAGGCATGCAAAGAAAGTGCAGTTCGTCATGCAGGTATCATCTATTTTGGAGTGATTGTATTGTAAAAAAATAAATAAACTGAGCCTGACGATCAGCGTTGTTTTGGGATAGATCATTTGACGGTTATTCTGAGTTCAAAAGAGCGCAATCACAGTTGATGGACAATTCGCTTCTGACACTTTGAATCTGAGCGTACAATGCAGAATTTTGTTAAAAAATAGATACGTTACGAACCGTCCGAAAGAATCTGTTAGCGGAAATGAATCGTAATTCCAGTCACTGTTTCACTGAGGCGAATTCATGATGAACTGTTGATCTGAATCTTACAAAGGAGTCGGTTCTACTCGATGGAATCGATTACAACCTGTGGAATCAAATCTTGATTCCTTACGCCTCTGAATCAAGGAATCGATTCCTTTCCTTTGGAATCGATTTCCAGCCCTAGTCAGGCGCTGACTGTCAAAATACTAAGTTAAAGGAAAAGTAAAGAAGTTTGTCAGTCTAAAACAGCTACCTCAACTGTCTGTATATCTTCTAAAACGCAGATGTTTAGCCTACATTTACTGCTCGATCATAATACACCTACTTCATTTTTTTTCGTTTTCCAATTCCATAAATACTGTTATTGAAAATAATTTTAAGCATATGAACAAGCACACCCGATTACAGCTGAAGAAATGAACTAGACTTTTTATTTAGTACTTTATTTCTATCACTTCCACTAGCAGCTGATTTGTGTATATGCATATTAAATGTATTTCTCTACAAAACATAATATGACATATTTAGTCTATCAAAAACAAAAAACTGTTCATTATCCCAAGTAAGGGGTGTTACTATAAAGAAATTACTGAACAAATTACTGAAAAAATTAAAAATAATCCTGACTAATAAAAGAAAAGCTGTCATTAAATGAACATTAAGCAATGAGGGAAAAAAGCAGAAAAAACCATCTTTTTTTTTTTTTGGTGTGTTTAACTTAAAGTTAATATGCATATTTAAGTAAAAATATAAAAATACTTATAACAGGTTTTGTATAAATAAAATGGTTAGGAATCATATTTGTTTCAAGTGCTTTTTATTTAATGATGTTTTATTAACAAAGTTCAGGAGGAGCATGTTCAGATAATTAAACCTTATTAAATGCGAGTGGATTTTCACTTAATCAACCCAATCAACGAGATAAGAGGTATATACTTGCATACTTACCTCTGCTCACTGACAGTTTATCAGTATCCCTCCACCACCTCGTCTCCTCACTTTGATTTTAATAATCTCTTATTGGATGTAAACAACACAATCCAAAATACAATGCAATCTAAATGATTTCTATCACAAACAGGGGTTAATACTCTTGGTTCGGGCCAAAATTCAGAGCCCGGAGCCCTCCCCCGGACAGCTTGCCAAATACACATAATCTTTACTCTATTTAATTTGATGTGTAAGTGTGAACTTGTGAATTCTAAAAGGTGGAGGGCAGGAGGGTGTGGCAGAGGGGCCTCCAAATGTATAGAACCGGCCCTGCGCACTCTTCAATCTGCAGACAGCGGCGGAGCAGCGCGAGCGGACTCAAACACAAACAGAGGACACAAGGTATGTGATTATCGATAGATTGTTAGAATATCTATATATGTGCAGTTCTTAGTCATAAATACAGTTTACAAAGGTCTACTGTAAAGTTTTCGCTTGTCACCGCTCATCACTAATCAGCTGTTTCCTCCAGCGAAAATCTTGCCCTTAACACATATGAACGAACACATACTTTAATTACACTTATTTAAATATACTTAATTTAATCATACGTACTTAATACATACACTACTGTGCAAAAGTCTTAGGTACGTTAGTATTTTCACTTAAAAGAATGGAGTTCGGCCAGTTATTTATACTGTATATTTTGCTGTAGTGTGTCAGTATAAAATATCAGTTTACATTTCCAAACATTCATTTTGCCGTTGTCAGACTGCTTGTGCATTCAAAATCGCACTAGATTATTATTAAAATAAATGGCAAACTGATATTTCCTACTGACACACTACAGCAAAAGATATAAATAACTGGCTTAAAACCCTTTTTTGGGGTGAAAATACTAATGTGCCTCAGACTTTTGCACTGTACTGTACTTTACAAACGACATTGTTGCTACTTTATAAAGAATGAGCATACAGTAATTCACAGAACTGATTAAAGACGGTGACAGACAGCACTCATCTTAACTAAATATCAGAGAGAGTGACAGAGATACAGTAGAAACATTATGTGTGCTTTTGTATTAAATAATGACCCAGATTGTGAAATACATTTATTAGTCTTAGAGTAAGGGAAGCACAATTTGGGAAATGAGAGCATCCAGGGTGAAAACTATGGATTTATTTTAAATATTTGTAATGTTCTTTAATATTATCCATAGTTTTTTTTTGTGACTCTTTTTTTTTAAAGTATCGGTTCAGGCACCGTTTAGGCGCCGGTACCATTTTTAAAGTATCGAAAAGGCACTGGACCCTACTTAAAAGTTATTATTTCTCACTGGCTCAATTACCAAATGGGTGCTTTCTCTTCGTCCTCCACAAATTAAGCTACTGTAGGTAGTTCGAGAAGTTTAAATAAATTATCTTTGCGATTGACGACGCGATTGACAATGTTGTGATAACTAGGCTTTACCAACTTTGTAACTTGGGGCTATACCCCCCCCCCCCCCCCCCACACACACACACTGGACATAGCAGACGTATTTAGCGAATACAGGAAGCTATCAATCAAGAAGGTATCAGGATTATGAGTTGTTTTTCATTTTTAGTTTTTGATTATTCACTTGGATTAATCATTCATTTTGACAGCACTATAATGTTTATTGTAAATAGACAACCATATAAGTGTGATTGTTACTAAGCCTTCCCCAATGTTCTTGTCCATTGCCCTCGCAGATTCCTGCAGCTAAGCTTGGATGTACATTTACATTCCATTAAAGGTTATTGATGACATGCCTGTGAAGTTTGACTTTTTGCACCATAACAATACTTATAGTCAACTAGTCATCATATCTCTAGTTCTTTAATGTATTTGCATTGTACTAAAGTGCGTTCATTTTCAATGGGCATATATGCGGCTGAAACAGGTAGCCTAGTGAATCCCAAATTTTTCAACATGAACATTTTAATATAACATTATAGTCATGGCCTATGGCCTTTAGAAAAATGTTTTTTGAGAGGTGGGGTAGTGCACAATAGGCCCCTGTGGCGCGGCCTAAGCTTTTGTTCTTAATGGCATTTTTTCCCGTACATTACTTTTACTTTTATACTTTAAGTAGTTTTTTTTTACTTTTTCAAGTAAAAAGCTTGAGTTAATACTTCAACTTCTACTAAAGTCTTTAACTGTTGATTAACAAAAGATTTGATTACAAAAACAGTATCGCAGCTATTAAACTATTCTTGTTATGGTTTTAAATCATTATTTACCTTCAAAACGATCTCAAAGTAGAAAGAGGTGATTTTGTCTTAAATTATAATCTTAATTCAAATGATGAAGGATTCTAAAAGTTTGACAGTAATCAGTGTTGAGTACCACTGTAACCAAAGTAGCATACTTCAAATTTATTTTAAGAAGTATATTTCATGATGTATACAAATATCAGTGTTCTAGTTGTATACTTGTAAGTGTACTATTTTAATACAATGTTCTTGTTTTTTTTATTTTTTTTATTTTTCATTAAACCACAAAGTCTCTTTAGAACATTCTCACTTTTGCTTCTGTTAGGGATAAAACTGTACATCTGCTGTAACACACAAATACTGAGTGTGTTTGACCTGAGAACTGCCTGAGGTTCACAAAATGTTATCCAACATTTCATTTCCATAATTAATTTCTCTTGGGACAAAGATATATACAATATCTCAGTCAAATCACCCTTTCACTGTCACTAGTATGCAGTAAATTTGCTTCTGGCTTTGACTTTCAATTCTCAAGAAGCCCCAGAGCTTAAAGGCTTTTTTGTTCTCTCTCTCTCTCACCACAAATCAGGACTTTGCCAGTGCAGTTTTTGATGTTTGTTAAAAGATGGAACAGTCACACAGAATTTAAATATTCTGCGTACCTAGTTTCAGACCTTGTGTCTCAAAATGAGTTTGACATCAACATCACATGAGATTTAAGAGCATCAATTTCTGTATAAACTGACTTCAGAAGAGTAGAAATAGAGTGCACAAGTCATGTGGACTACTGTTATGATGTATTTATGATGCACCCCCCCCCCTGCTATTTTGAGCATTTTAAACCCTTACCACAGTTTATCTACTTTTTATTGTTTATTATTTTTTGTTCTATTGAAGATGAAAAAAAATCACAGGTTTCAAATGAGAATTAAATGATGACAAATTACTATTCCTTGCTCTATTTTAATAAAATGATAAAGAGGTGCTTAACCTTTAGAAAATGCTGCCTGGTTTTAATTGTGTAACTGTTGCAATTTTTGCAACCCTGATATGAAAATACAATTTAAAACACTCATTTTTATTTTATTTAATTTTTTCGATCAATAAAATGAACTAATTTCTTTGAGGTGTACAGTTTAATAGTACAGACCAAAGGTTTGGAAACATTACTATTTTTAATGTTTTTGAAAGAAGTTTCTTCTGTTCATCAAGCCTGCTTTTATTTGATCAAAAATACAGAAAAAACAGTAATATTGTGAAATATTATTACAACTTAAAATAATAGTTTTCTATTTGAATATACTTTAAAAAAAAATAATTTATTCCTGTGATGCAAAGCTGAATTTTCAGCATCATTACTCCATTCTTCAGTGTCCCGTAACATCCAGTCGATCTCATGATCATTTAGAAATCATTCTAATATTCTGATTTATTATGAGTGTTGGAAACAGTTCTGCTGTCTAATATATTTGATCAATAAAAGGTTAAAAAGAACTGCATTTATTCAAAAAAAAAAAAAAAAATTCTAATAATATATATTCTAATAATATATTTTCTTTACTATCACTTTTTTATCAATTTAACACATCCTTGCTGAATAAAAGTATTGATTTTATTAAAAAAAAATGAAAGAAAAAAAATTACTGACCCCTGTAACGATATCAACCTTCATATTCATCCGGAAGAAGGAGGCGGGAACCGGCGGACAATCAAAAACATTTTAATAACAAAAATAAACACAAAACAGCGCACCAGCCCCTCACGGACGACTGGTGCGCATAAAATAAAAACCAAAACACAACTAAAAGCCCAGGCCTGGTCCTCTCTCGTCCTTCACTGTCGTCGCTCCAGTTTTATATCCTTCCATCTCCTCCATGGGCCTCGAGACCGGTGGGACGAACAGGTGTAGTTCATCTCCAATCACTCCCCCGGCCTCGCTCCCATGTCCCTCGGCCCCGCCCCACTTGTCACAACCCCAAATTACTGACCAGTAGTGTATATTGTTATTACAAAATATTAATATTTTAAAAACAAAGCTTCTTTTTTTTTATTCATCAAAGTATCCTAAAAAAGTTTCACATGTTCTGAAAAAATATTAAGCAGCAGAACTGTTTCCAACTTTGATAATGAATCATCATATTAGAATGATTTCTAAAGGATCATGTGATAATGATCCTAAAAATTCAGCTTTGCATCACAGAAATAAATGATAATTTAAAGTATAATACATTTAAAAACAATTATTTTAAATTTTAATAATATATCACAATATTAAACAATTTTCTGTATTTTTGATCAAATAAAAGCAGGCTTGATGAACAGAAGAAACTTCTTTCAAAAACATTAAAAATAGTAATGTTTCCAAACTTTTGGTCTGTACTGTATATATAAACTTTTCATATCAGTTTTATTTTTAATTATTTTAGTGTCTTACAACGAAAAATGTTGCATCAAGCTAAGATAAAAGCTTTTTATATTTTCTTTTACTTAATTTCTTCCTTACTTTCTTCCTATATTTTATATTTATTTATTTATTTGCTTAACACTATATAATAACACTATAATAATCTTCAGTTTATTTACAACATTGAAAAAGCATGTATCAATGATTTTAGGGTATTAGAGCAAATCTGCAGCCTGCAGTTATTTGTTTCACGAGGTAAGCCAATCAAAACTGAGGTCATTTACATAAAGTCTTAAAGGTACAGTACAGAATATAAAAGACACTCGGTTTAGCTTTAAAGGTTAGAAAAAAGTGTACAATTGTAGTGCAAACTAAATGAGCAGTGTATGAGGCAAGAAACCTTCACTAACATCATAAGTGGATGGCATGAGAACAAATAAACTGCTTAAAGTGTGCAATTTGAGTCTTTTGAGTGTCCTATAACTACTAATTTAACCACTTTGAGCATGTATGTGGAGAATGCGTTAAAAGAGTGACTCAATGCAGTACACTGACTTGAGATAACCATTACATTCAAACAAGAAGGGGATTAAAATACATTTAATGGTTTGAGCGAGGATTTCTCAGAATGCATTAACTGGTGTTGATCTCGGAAATACTCTTGAATGAGTAGTCTTTGATGTAATAAATAACAGACGAACAATTAATGTGGTTTTTAAAGCTCAGAGATGAAGAATCTTGAACTTGTATGGCATCTTGATGTCCTGCGGTCGTTGTTGACTCAGATGCACATTTCTTTATTAGCCGTGCTTAGAGGCAAATCATTTTTCAGTTCGGTGCTGACAAGGCATATATTAGAAAAAACACAAAAAGCATCATGAAACATTAACAACATTAACAACAGCAGCTCCAAACAAACAAAGCCATTCAGGACAAACGTCAATGAAAAATCAATGAGTCATGCAGCTCTTTGGAAACACAGAAATCTTTAACGGTACATTAAGTTTTTGAGCACAGAGAATTGTAATCAAATCAATAGGTCAAAGTTGCAACCCTGAAGATCTGAAGTAAATAACAGATAACCAAATGGCTTACAAAGTAGACTTCAGTGCAGCTTTGGCCTTCAGCAGAACACACACAACAATTCATGAACACAGAAAGCCAACAATTTTTCAAGCATTTCCTTGCCACTCAAAAAAGGAACGAGCGGTCATTATACAGTACGCTCAAAAAAAGAAAAAGAAAAAGGTACAAAATCTCTCACTGGGGAAGTATCTTTTTGAAAGGTACAAATATGTACCATGAAGGTAATAATACACTACACTTTATTATGTACCTTTATGGTACTTACATGCACGCTTCAGTTGGGTTGAGCATTTTTCGATTTATTTTTTCAGTGTTTTGGGTAGTTTTTGTGTTACCAAGTTCATCGGTCAGACATAACCCAGAGACTGAGTTGTTTACCGTGGGGTTTTTACGTCCTCTTCAGGAGAAAGCAGTTCTAATTGCCATCAAACTGATGCATTTCTTTGGTAAAATACAGCTTTGTGTACAATTTATTTGATCTAAAATCGTTACAGTGCCTTACACGTGATGGAAAGGCCTGCCTTCCTTAAAATAAATGATCTTATTCATAAAGATACATAATATAAATAAATATGTCCTCAGAGTGGTTGATTACAGGTGAATCAATCCATAATGCTAAATTTAAATATATAAAAGTTTACATGTGTTCTGTCCTATCTACTATTTAATATTCCAAATTGTTTTTTTAACCCAGTGTTTTTTATGTGTTCTTTTTGAAAGGGTACTGCCCCAAAAACAGCTTTTGTACCTTTTTTATGAGAGCACTCAAAAAGGTCAAATTTTGCACCTTACCCCTAAATGATAATATTAGAAATTTAAAAATACATATTGGTAGCTTTTAAAAGGGTACGGCCACAGTAATAGTTTGTAGAAAATAAATACCAACTTTTAAAAATAATTATTACTGAGACAATAATGATTGGTGCAAAATTTGGTTCTGGCACTTTGCATTAACACAGCCTTAAAAATAAAGCTTACAAATATAAAATAAAAACAATATTAAAAAAAAAGTCAATTACTGATTTTTTGACAAAAAGTGGTGCTTAACCTTTAGAAAATGTAGTTTGTCAACTTTGTCTGCATATTCTGCAACCTTGTTATGAAACAAAAATATTAAACAAAAACAAATTAATAATAAAAAAAAATTATAACAAAACAACAAATAATTTCTTTTTTGTAGCTATTGATTAAAAAACGAAAAGCTACGAAAAAAAAGTATATACTTATACTTTCATGCCATGTTCATTTTAGGTCAGATAATATTTTATACCCAACGTGATTTAATGCTATGACCCAAACTGGCAACAAAAGCAGAAGAACAAATCAAAAACACTTCAACTTTTGATTCTTGCACTATAGCAATCACTCGATGGTTCAAACAGTGCTCAACGCTGTTTTGAAGTCATTGACACCATGTGCAGGTCTAATCACTCTGTAAACCTTGTTTGAGAAAAAGGTGAACAGCCGGGATTCTAGGAACAACAAACTCTTTGATTGAGTTCAGTTCTGTCTTTGGTTCAGCCTACAGAGTCTCAAAGAGCTGAAGTCTTGATGAATGTAAACGCTTTAATGTTTCTTGCATCAAAAATGCAAACAAAGAGGATTTGTAACATTGAGGCAATTCGTCATTGATTTCAGTCTCCAAAAACTGAGAGTTTGTTGAGGCCAAAATGGGGGAGATTTCAATTCCACACTCTTTCTATGGTTCAAAATGTTACATCAGTCAAATGATGGTTGGATAAAGCCGATGAAAAGACTCCTGGGTAATGTTGTTCATGTCGTGTTTGTGGCTCCAGGGCTTTATGAAGGTCCTTCAACATTGATGGTGGTGACTGTAGCCATGAAGCAGCGCTGGAACAGGCGGTCCGGGTCGGGGGGCTGGTTGTCACAGTCTAGTTTTCCCCTTTGGAAATGCTTGCGGAAACCCTGTGGTCCTGACGGGGCACTCGGTTGACTCGGACCCTCCTGAGGACTGGGCCCAGATCCTGAGAAACACACAACAGAAAACAGACATTTTTATGAAGAGTTTTCTGCTGCTTATCTGTGCAAAACTCACTGGTAAATACAAGAATGCATTGAAATACTGAAGGACGTACAACTTTAAAAATTGCATGCATGATGGGGTCAAACTAATCTGTAAATACCTCCAGGAGATAAGGGATTTTTGATTTAAGACCAGTTTTATTTGATTATTATTTATAAACCATTACGTTATTTATTTTATTTTTTTTTAAATTTGCTTTTATTTTATATTTAAAATTTTATGTTTTAATAATTACACTTTGTGCTTTGACATTTTTTAGTTTTAGTAATATTTTATATTTTTTTTATATAATTATTATTTGGTTGCCAAGGCAAATTTTTTTTTATTTTTGTATCAGTTTTTTATATTCCATTTTAGTATTTTTACAATATTTTTAATTATTTTAATTTAAGTTTTAATAATTACATTGTGGTTTTGTGGAGTAGTATTATATTTAATATTTAGAATTAGCTTTTATTTTTAGTTTACATTTTACTTTTAGTTTAAATTTTAATAAATAAGGTTTGTCTTTTTTATTCATTTTTTTATTTTTAATATTTCTATTTAGCTTTTTATTTTAGTTTTAGCTATTTTAGTACTTCATCTTCATTTCACTTAGCTGCCAAGACAAAATTTCAGAATTTCAGTTTTTTTATAGACTAATATATTATTTATATAATTAGCTTCAAGTTTTCATTTTAATTATAATTTATTAATATATTTTTATTTTAGTTTTAGTCATTTTAGTACTGCAACTAATTCTCAGTTAGTTACCAAGGCACCATTTTTGTTTTAGTTTTTTAATATTTATATTTTAGATTTATTCAAATTAATGATTGATGGTTTATGATGTTTATAAGTAATGTTTTAATTAGTAATAACAGCTCAGTACAATCACAGTAGTCCAAGACACTCAAAATAGTCTGTAATGCGTCATGGCTTATAAAGATAACACACACACACACACACACACACAGACACATAAAAGCATTTAATACTGTTACTGCATGGAGAAATCTCACACTGAGAATGTTTATGAACTATAGCAACACCTTATAAAGACTCAGTGTGATATTTTCCCAGTTTGAGTTCCATGGACTAGTGTGTGTGTGTGTGTGTGTGTGTGTGTGTGTGTGTGTGTGTGTGTGTTAAATATGTATCTGGGCATTATGATGAATTATCAAGAGCTTTTTGCACAGCTTTCAAGGGAGATTTCAGAATTTATAATACAAGACGTAAAAGGTGAAATTGCCTTTTAATATTTATATGCTTAAATATTGTCATGCAATATTATCATTTGTAATAAAAAGACCATATAGTCCCTATGTCAAGAGAAAGCAGGCTGGAATCAGATGCGGGTAAACTCAAGGCTTTATACAAAACAGAGGAGAAGAGTCACGGTTCACAGGTTTCACTCGCAGTGAGGATGAGTAGCAGATGAGTCACGTCTCACAGAAGTACGTATAACCGCCGAACCGGAGGGATGAACAGCTGGAAGCTACTAGGAGCTCTAGGCTTGTAAGAACAAGGGCAGAGGAATCAACTAAACACACTGGAGCCTGAGGAAAAGACACGACAAGGTGAGTTCAAAGAGCTGCTAGATGATCGGAGCTATTGGTATGAATAACAACAGTCTGACAATAGACAGAGGAACACAGGGAATAATAAAGGGGAAAAAATTAGAAGGACATAGAGAACAGGTGGCGAGCAATTACGGTTAACAACGGGGAAACAAGGGAGGCGGGGAAAACACAAACAGGCAGACGCGGTGAGCTGTCAAACCATCCCAACACACACACACCCACACACACACCAAAAAGACAGGTGATTAGCCCCGAGACCCGACACCCTTAACAAAAACATGACTAAATAAAATGAGTTATCCATGCTATTAGATGAGTTATTGAGATATTGAGATACTGAATTAACTATCTTAGCATGTTTGATTAATGGCACCCTGAGCTACAGACCAATGATTTATCCTGAAATCTTCAAGACAAAGTGTCTCCTCAAGCTTTCACAGATCAGTACATCAATCAAAATCCATGTCTGTTGAGTGTTGAGAAAGGATAAATGATATGTTATTTCATGCAAGAGAATAGCTCAATAAATGTCCTCAAAAGTAGTTTCAAATGTGGTGAATGATCCTAAACTGCAATAAATAATTTAATGTAAATTTATTATAATATAAAATAGTATGTTTTTCAATATAATCCAAATGCCAAAGTTTTGACACTGGAATGCACATCATAATTAAATATGCAAAATAATGATGTCATGTGACAACTACTTGCACCATTTTCTTTCTTGGGTGAATCCCTTTTACTTGTATTGTTCTAATTTGAAAGTAACTTTGCATAAAAGCACCTGCTAAACAGAAGAGATGCAAATACTGTGCTGTTATTGCAGTCAAGAAAATCTCTCTGAGGAGGCTGTCAAGTATTCTGCTCGTCTCTCTAGTCTTACGAAAAAGCCTCCTGTTCGAGCACAATTGATCGCTCTGCAGTGCAGACTCTGATAAATGACTGGGAGGAACCATCTTTGATGTTCACTGTATCTTTAACCTTTACGTTTTTTTAGTTTAACCAGTAATCTTGTACAATACATACTTCACTACTACTTTGCTTTAGAAAGCCCAAAATAATGCTATGAATTCAAACTGTTAAGCAATAAAAGGTCACTTTGATCTAAGAGATTGCACAAAAAGTGAAAACGATGAGGGAATAAGAATAAAAATAATAGTTTTAGTAATATTATTTATATCTTACATTTACCAGATTACTCCCTCAATACCAAAAACTCTTCAAAAACCTGTATGATAAAAAAAAATTTTTTTTTCTTTATATATATCTCTCTCTTTATATATATGGTATATAGAGATTTATACAATAGATATATGGATATATTTTCAACCAAAAAACTGGAAGTTTTGTAGGTTAAGAGAACATTCAGAAACAAAATTTTCACAACTTAACGGGAACATTAGCAAAACGTTCTCAGAACACATTTTTTATAGCTAGATCAAGAAAAGACCAAATACAAATAAAAAAAAGACAAGGAGACCAACTGTATAAATGCATCTGCTTGTTCAGGCCATATACAGTACACAAGTTTTATTCCTCCAAAAATGCAACTACATCAGCAGTCGCTGGAGAGATTTCAGCCACCTCTTTTTGAAATTGGAGCAGCACTATATTGGGGATAAATATCACACACACAAAAAAACAAGTATTCTAACAAATGCTGAAAATTCAAAACCCATAATGGATCAGAAACATAATATAAGTGGTAATTTTGTCTTTATCTTACACTCTCAAAAAAAAAAAAAGCCTGTCCGGTTCATACCTTTTCAAAAGTTTTTTACAGTTTTCAAAAAACAATGGTCATTCTCTAAATGGAAACGGACAAAAAAAAAACATCTATTAACCATGACATCATATTTCACAGGAATTGCATTATCCGCTTAAATCAGAAACTCCAGATCCCTTTCGTCGGTCACTCTCGACATCATGTCAATGACCAATGAAATTGGTATATTGCTTATGATAGACCAATCTGCAATTATTGCATCCAGCTGCTGCTGATCACAGTGTGAGTATAATAAGGCAGCAGGTGCAATGCATATCAGCTTTTTCACTTTGAAAGCCAAGCGTTAGTATCGTTCTGCTTCACTGTGTCTGTTGTGAACTATGATTTCAGCATGCTCTCGGAAGCTTCGTGTGTTGGCGAGACGGCACTTCAGCGGTGCTCGTTCTTGTTTCAAGTGGGTTGCGCACTTCAGGCTACACTACCCCCTGTCGTGTTGCAAACAGCCAATTCCCCTTCTGTGCGAGCCTTCTCGCAAAGACACTGTGCAAAGTCTGGGAGGACGAGGAGCAAGTATTGCTAGTGACGCCGTAGTGCCCCACATTTGGACCTGGTTCGAGAATTTTTCCAGGTTTTGAGAATTACATAAATATTGGAAATTGGAAAAGTTGCTGCTTAAGTTTTTATAAAAGCAATTTGCATATACTCCAGAATGTTATGAAGAGTGATCAGATGAATTGCATAGTCCTTCTTTGCCATGAAAATTAACTTAATCCCAAAAAAACCTTTCCACTGCATTTCATTGCTGTCATTAAAGGACCTGCTGAGATCATTTCAGTAATCGTCTTGTTAACTCGCACTCGAATGTTGACGAGCACAAGGCTGGAGATCATTATGTCAGGCTGATTGGGTTAGAATGGCAGACTTGACATGTTAAAAGGAGGGTGATGCTTCAAATCATTCTTCTTCCATTGTTAACCATGGTGACCTGCAAAGAAACGCGTGCAGCCATCATTGCGTTGCATAAAAATGGCTTCACAGGCAAGGATATTGTGGCTACTAAGATTGCACCTAAAATCAACAATTTATAGGATCATCAAGAACTTCAAGGAAAGAGGCTAAATTCTTGTAAAGAAGGCTTCAGGGCGTCCAAGAAAGTCCAGCAAGTGCCAGGATCGTCTCCTAAAGAGGATTCAGCTGCGAGATCGGAGTGCCACCAGTGCAGAGCTTGCTCAGGAATGGCAGCAGGCAGGTGTGAGCGCATCTGCACGCACAGTGAGGCCAAGACTTTTGGAAGATGGCCTGGTGTCAAGAAGGGCAGCAAAGAAGCCACTTCTCTCCAAAAAAAAACATTAGGGACAGATTGATCTTCTGCAGAAAGTATAGTGAATGGGCTGCTGAGGACTGGGGCAAAGTCATATTCTCCGATGAAGCCC
The DNA here is from genome assembly GCF_963082965.1 of Carassius carassius. Lineage (NCBI taxonomy): Eukaryota > Metazoa > Chordata > Actinopteri > Cypriniformes > Cyprinidae > Carassius > Carassius carassius. The sequence continues at coordinate 24,613,980 of NC_081800.1, forward strand.
CTTTCCGATTGTTTGGGGCATCTGGAAAAAGGCTTGTCCGGAGAAGAAAAGGTGAGCGCTACCATCAGTCCTGTGTCATGCCAACAGTAAAGCATCCTGACACCATTCATGTGTGGGGTTGCTTCTCATCCAAGGGAGTGGGCTCACTCACAATTCTGCCCAAAAACACAGCCATGAATAAAGAATGGTACCAAAACACCCTCCAACAGCAACTTCTTCCAACAATCCAACAACAGTTTGGTGAAGAACAATGCATTTTCCAGCACGATGGAGCACCGTGCCATAAGGCAAAAGTGATAACTAAGTGGCTCGGGGACCAGAATGTTGAAATTTTGGGTCCATGGCCTGGAAACTCCCCAGATCTTAATCCCATTGAGAACTTGTGGTCAATCCTCAAGAGGCGGGTGGACAAACAAAAACCCACTAATTCTGACAAACTCCAAGAAGTGATTATGAAAGAATGGGTTGCTATCAGTCAGGATTTGGCCCAGAAGTTGATTGAGAGCATGTCCAGCCGAATTGCAGAGGTCCTGAAAAAGAAGGGCCAACACTGCAAATACTGACTCTTTGCATGAATGTCATGTAATTGTCGATAAAAGCCTTTGAAACGTATGAAGTGCTTGTAATTATATTTCAGTACATCACAGAAACAACTGAAACAAAGATCTAAAAGCAGTTTAACAGCAAACTTTTTGAAAACTAATATTTATGTAATTCTCAAAACTTTTGGCCACGACTGTCCTGACTACGTTTGGAAACTCCATGTCTGGGCCCTGGACGGGACGCGGAGGTTCTAGATGACTTATCCCAGGAGGTAGTGAACATCATTACTTCGACAAGAGCACTGTCTACGAGACACGCCTTGAAGTGGAACCTTGTTCAACGAGCGGTGTTCTTCTTGCCAAGAGGACCCCCGAAGATGCACGATTGTGGTTGTGCTTTCCTTTCTGCAGCAAGGGCTTGAGCGAAGGCTGTCTCCCTCCACCCTCAATGTCCAGGTTGCCACTATTGCTGCGTACCATGACCCCGTGAATGGGAAGTCTTCAGGTAAGCATGACTTCATCATCAGGTTCCTTAGAAGGGCCAGGAGGTTAAATACTTGTCAGGTCACTTGTTGACCTGACTCTAGTGCCTAATTCCCTACAGTAGGGCCCATTTGAGCCTTTGCATTCAGTTGAGCTAAAGTTTCTTTCATTGAAAACTCTGCTCCTGCTTGCACTGGCCTCCATTAAGAGGGTATGGAACCTGCATGCATTTTCGGTCAACGATTCATGCCTAGAGTTTGGGCCGGCTGACTCCCAGGTAATCCTGAGGCCCCGGACCGACTACGTGCCCAAGGTTACACCCTTCAAAGACCAAGTGGTGAGCCTGCAAGCGCTGCCCCTGGATAAGGCAGACCCAGCCCTGGCTTTGCTCTGTCCTGTCTGAGCACTAAGATGCTACATAGACCGGACACAAAGCTTCAAGACCTTAGACCAGATCTTTGTCTGTTACGGAGGCCGGCAGAAGGGCAATGCCATCTCTAAGCAGAGGATGGCCCACTGGATTGTGGATGCCATAACCCTGGCTTATCAGGCATAGGGTGTGCCCTGCTCATTCAGGTTGCGAGCTCACTCAATTAGAAGTGTGGCGTCCTCCTGGGCACTGGCTCGTGGTGCCTCGCTGACAGATATTTGTAGAGCTGCGGGCTGGGTGACCCCTAACACATTCGCTAGGTTCTATAGCCTTCGTGTAGAGCCGGTATCCTCCTGTTTTCTCACCTCAAACGGGTAGTGGCACTGAGAGGCCCCGGTTAGTGTCGGCTTCCTTAAACTGCTCCAGAGTGTCCGTACTGTAGACCCTGTTGAGATCCTCCATCAGCCTAGGCAGCTGGATGTGGCAGAATGTCCGGTTCCAGGCCTTCATGATGAATCTGTGAGAACCATGGAAGGCTTGGTTCCATATTGAGAACTAAGCAGTACTCGTATGTGTATAGTCCACAGTATAGCCTAAGAGCCCGTGTTCCCCGGCAGACTTCTGCCTTCCCATGAGGGTTTTAATCACCTCAAATTTCTCCATTTACACCTAAACGGATGCTATATGTGTATAAGGGAAGGAGAGTAGGAGGGAACGGAGCGGAGATGCTACGCCCCGTCGCCATGGTTGCTGTACCACCGCTGAGCCACCGGGTCACCAGCTAGGCTCATCAGCGAAAACCTGGTATGCATTGCACCTGCTGCCTTCTTATACTCACGTTGCGATGAGTGGCAGCTGGAAGCAATAACTGCATGCCAATGTGCATTGGCTCTTTTAGTTACACTCGAAGTAGATTGGTCTATCGAAGCGATATCCCAATTTCGTCGGTCACCAACATGACTTCTCTGTTCCCTCCTTCCGGGAATGAGGCTTACCATATGTAACCGAGACGTTATTGTGGCAGACAAAAAAAAGGTCAGAGGAGGCAGAGAGATGAAAAGAGGAAAGAAAAGAAAAACACCCCCTACAATTCTTTTAAAAACACCTTCATGGATGGGGTCTCTTTTTTTTTTTTTTAAAAACTGATGTCTGGGGTCTTTTTGCAGAGTTTAAGAAGAAGATAAAATGAGACTCTAAAGGCCACAGAAAGAGCTGACACTGCAGTTGAAATTACATCAATTATTTTGTGCCACAGACAGAATTGTGTGGGAAACACCAGGATAAATGTAGGCAGTGAGACCATCCTCGTCCTCTCATTCTCCAGCTGAATGAAGGATTGTTTTGCGGTGTATGTTTTAAAAGTTCATTTGTAATGGGTTTAGGTGTAGGTTTAGGATTTCCAACAGTGTATGTGGTTTCTTGTTGGTTTAAGTCAAAATAAAAGTCATAAACTCACAATAAATGATTTGCAATGCAAGGCTATGGGACATTTTAATTGTCCACTTGGCAAAAACTGTCAAAAAACAAGAACAAACAAACTGATCACTGACTTTTTCCTTAGCAATCAATGTAAACACTCATCAGATAAACAAGTCAAACGTATTGATCTCATTGTGATTCGGCACAAGAGCAAAGTCCTTTTGTTTTGCCATCTCTCATTATGACAGTATAAACGGCTCCTATGTGATCTTAAATGTCAACTTAATTAGGTGATCTGATGAAGAGCTGGTGTGCTCAAAATGAGTCTTTGTAAATGTCTACACTTTTGGTGTCATGGTGTGCTGACTATATCTGAAGTTATTTTTGTCTGAGCACCCACTTTAAGCAATTTGCCAGTGATGTGGGTGCTTGTCTTTCTGTTTGCTTAATTAAGTTGACCAACTCTTTACAAATCCCAATATTTTACACATTTCATCTGACTCAGTAAATGAATTATGATCAATATTTGTCTTATTTCTCTCATATCAGATGAGACGGGTCTCAGTTACTGGTAATCCAAACAGCTGTTGTATGAACAAAAGACACAAAAGGTGACATGCACACTTAGGAACTGCCAGAAGTACATAGAATATAATTGATTTAAAATAATACAAATTAAAATTCATGTCAGTACAACAGATATTATCATGATGCTTGCAAACATTTAAGAAATAATTGTGACACATCTTGTACACACACTAAGTTACACAGGGTTCAGAATCCATGCACTTAATGCAAGTGTATATACTGTATAATATATATATATATATATATATATATATATATATATATATATACAGTACAGACCAAAAGTTTGGACACAGCTTCTCATTCAAAGAGTTTTCTTTATTTTCATGACTATGAAAATTGTAGATTCACACTGAAGGCATCAAAACTATGAATTAACACGTGGAATTATATATGGAATTATATACATAACAAAAAAGTGTGAAACAACTGAAAATAAGTCATATTCTAGGTTCTCTAGCCACCTTTTGCTTTGATTACTGCTTTGCACACTCTTGGCATTCTCTTGATGAGCTTCAAGAGGTAGTCACCTGAAATGGTCTTCCAACAGTCTTGAAGGAGTTCCCCGAGAGATGCTTAGCAATTGTTGGTCCTTTTGCCATCTGTCTGCGGTCCAGCTCACCCCTAAACCATCTAGATTGGGTTCAGGTCCGGTGACTGTGGAGGCCAGGTCATCTGGCGCAGCACCCCATTACTCTCCTCCTTGGTCAAATAGCCCTTAATGCCTTCAGTGTGACTCTACAATTTTCATAGTCATGAAAATAAAGAAAACTCTTTGAATGAGAAGGTGTGTCCAAACTTTTAGTCTGTACTGTATATATATATATATATATATATATATATATATATATATATATATATATATATATATATATATATATATTGTGATGAAGTGATGCTTTTGCTGAAAACAAAAGCAGTTCTGTCTTGGCAAAGTTGAGTTGAAGGTGATGGTCCTTCATCCAGCAAGAAATCTATGTTATACATGCTGAATTGCAAGCAGCTATCGTCGGATCATCAGGATGGTGAGAGAGGTAGAGTTGGGTGTCATCAGCATAGTAGTGATAGGATAATCCATGTTTCTGAATGACAGAATCTAGAGATGCCATGTGGACAGAAAAGATAAGTGGTCCAAGAACTGAGCCCTGAGGCACCCCACTAGCTAGATGTTGTGACTTGGACACCTCACCCCTCCAAGTTGCCTTGAAGGACCTATCTGAGAGGTAAGTCTCAAACCACTGGAGTGTTCCTGAGATGTCCTTTGACAATAAGGTTGGCAGGAGGATCTGGTGGTTCAAGTGATTTTGCAATGAATGGAAGAAGGGATACCATTCTGTAGTTCTCTAAAAGTGCTGGGTTAAAAGTGGGTTTCTTATGTAGTGGGGATATCTGAGCCTGTTTAAATTCTGAGGGAAATACACCAGTGTGGAGGGATCTGTTAATTATTAAATCTTTTTATCAAGATTAAATTTTATCTTGCTTATCTTTTAGTAAGCACAAATTGCGTATTTTATTTTGGAAATGACTGATTGTGGACCTCATTGATCTGAGTTCATGCACCTCAGTTTTTGAGTGAACATTGTCAAAATTATCCACACACACACAAAAAAAAAACTTGTGTGAGAAAGAGTCACTTTCCTTTTTCTTACACAATTTATACAGTTTTTTCTGCTTCAGTCAAAGTTTTTGGCAAACATATCTGTAAACTTGTGTCAATATTTTGGCATATTAATTAACTTTAGTACAAATTACTTTGAGTTGAATGAAATATAAATTTTAGCGAATGTAAGAAATATGTTGATGATAATGTGCACAAAATAATTGAAAATAAGTTATTGATACAGTGCATACTTTTACAAAGAACATAACGCCTGTCATGAACAAACACTCGTTGTAATTTAATTGAGATTAATACTGCTACTCAAAGACTAAATATAAATGTAATTTGGCAAATAAAGCAAACTCTCATCAAACAGGCTCACATCAAAGGTTCTAAAAATGTACTAAGTGTGTTATTAAAGGGTTAGTTCACCCAGATAGCAAAATTATGTAATTAATAACTTACCCTCATGTCGTTCAAACCTGTAAAACCTTCGTTTATCTTTGGAACACAGTTTAAGATATTTTAGATTTAGTCCGAGAGCTCTCAGTCCCTCCATTGAAGCTGTGTGTACGGTATACAGTCCATGTCCAGAAAGGTAAGAAAAACATCATCAAAGTAGTCCATGTGACATCAGATGGTCGGTTAGAATTTTTTGGAGCATCGAAAATACATTTTGGTCTTAAAATAGCAAAAACAACGACTTTATTCAGCATTGATTCTCTTCCGTGTCTGTTGTGAGAGAGAGTTCAAAACAAAGCAGTCTGGATATCCGGTTCGCGAACGAATCATTCAGTTCACCAAATCGAACTGAATCGTTTTAAACGGTTTGCATCTCTAATACGCATTAATCCACAAATGACTTAAGCTGTTAACTTTTTTAATGTGGCTGACACTCCCTCTGAGTTCAAACAAACCAATATCCCGGAGTAATGCATGCACTCAAACAGTACACTGACTGAACTGCTGTGAAGAGAGTACTGAAGATGAACACCGAGCCGAGCCAGATAACAAACAAAAGACTGACTCGTTCACGAGTCAAGAACCGGTTGCATCGGTTTTCGGATCACCAGTACTTCTTTTGGACAGTTCGATTCAATAAACCGGTTGAAGAAAACGCTTCACCGGTTCTTGTGCTCGACGTAATGGCGTCATTTGCGATGATTGCCCTTGATTCAAGCCTTCGGTTTACCCGTGCTCATAACACTAGCACAGAATCAGTTCAGAATCAATCACCAAAAGAATCAGTTCGGTTCAGGCGCTCTGTGTGTCGGTCTGCTTCACGCTGAATCACACATGCGCAGTATCATCAGCTCTGACGCGTCTGACAGAAACGGTTCTTGACTCGTGAATGAGTCAGTGTTTTGTTCGTTATCTGGCTCGGCTAGGTGTTCATCTTCAGTTCTCTCTTCACAGCAGTTCAGTCAGTGTACTGTTTGAGTACATGAATTACTCCGGGATATTGGTTTGTTTGAACTCAGAGGGAGTGTCAGCCACATTAAAAAAGTTAACAACTTTAGTCATTTGTGGATCAATGCGTATTAGAGATGCGAACCGTTTAAAACGATTCAGTTCGATTTGGTGAACTGAATGATTCGTTCGCGAACCAGATATCCAGACTGCTTTGTTTTGAACTCTCTCTCACAACAGACACAGAAGAGAAGACAATGCTGAATAAAGTCGTTGTTTTTGCTATTTTTGTACCAAAATGTGTTTTCGATGCTTCAAAAAATTCTAAATGACCCTATGATGTCACATGAACTGCTTTGATGATGTTTTTCTTACCTTTCTGGACATGGACAGTATACCGTACACACAGCTTCAATGGAGGGACTGAGAGCTCTCGGACTAAATCTAAAATATCTTATACTGTGTTCCAAAGATAAACGGAGGTCTCAAGGGTATGAAACAACATGAGGGTAAGTTATTAATTACATAATTATGCTATCTGGGTGAACTAACCCTTTAAGTCCTGAGATCAAGGACTTTCCTCTGATGATGTGTTCATATGTAGAAATAGATCTTTTGTTGAAGCTGTTTTCATACCTGGTGCTCGTAAAGGCAGCCCGTTGTCCAGCCCTCGAGGTTTAGTGGCAATGAACAGGTAGCAAAGCACACAAATAGTGATGATGAATGCTAACAGCACAACAGCAGCTATAGATAAACCAACCAGGGCTCCCAAACTAAAGAACAGAGACAGAGAAAAAAAAGAGACAGATTAAACAGTTTACCTGTGGATCGTGTCAATATCAAATGCTCACAGAAATGATTTTTCCCTCATGTTTTCCCCTAACCTAGTTTTCCCTCGTGTGTTGATTAGTTCATTCTGTTCACCTGTGTTCTGTTTATCTAGTCATTAGTTCCTTGTTTGAGTCAGTATAAGTACTCTACGTTCTGTTCCTTATGTTGTCCGATATTGTTGATGCTACCCTGTGTGTGAGGCCTTCTTCGCCCTGAGGATTACTATTAAAAGTATTTGTTTCTACTATCTTCATCTTGCCTTCATCTTCCTTCCAGCAGTCACATTTAAACACCTTGCTGGCAAACTGTTTTTAGGTCTTATTTAAGCTTAAAACAAGAAGTTAATTATATTATTATTAATATTATTATTATTGCATTTAAATTTCAAAATGGTGTTTATATATATAATTTTTTTATTTAAAAATAATTTATAGGAAACCGATATTAATCTGTATCTATCTATTTAGCTATGTGTCATAACTTATATGTATAAATAATTAGTCAGACATGTATGTTTTAGTTGGCCACTAATGCTGAACAGAAAAGATATCTAATAAAATCGTACCTGTTTTGCCACACACATACACACACAAAACACATTTGCATATTTCTGACTTCAAAAAACCCATTATGTGATTAGAATAAAAGACAATCATTACTTTTTGTAAGATGTTTGGTTAGATTTTTTTACACATTAAAACAACTCCCTTCAAACATTCTTCTCCTCCCCCACAAGATCATGGGGTTGAAAACGCAAACAATTTTTGCATCACTTCTGCATGCCTGAGAGCAAATTAATTGGAGCTTTGAAAACAGCAAATGAGTTCTTACATAAATCAATGAATGTTAATGGATGGTTCACATCAGGGGCAGTTCTAGCATCTCATCCTAGAGAGACCATTAGACACAAAGATACAAATTACCTAAATATACTTAACAGTGCATGTGAAACCTCTATTTATCTATGAAGTAAATATACACAAATACCCAATAAAGCTATAGAAGTTAACATTACTTAGTTAAGACAAGAGCAGTGAGTGATTTTCTTTTTTCTTTAGTTGTTTGATAAACATTATTAACATTACAAATGCACAGATCCGTTATATTGACTTACATCTGATATTTTCTAAATGTGTGTGCCACATTGAGATCTCCTTCATGCTGTCTTGTGCTTGAATGGCTTAAAATTAGGGATGCAACGATTCACTCAACTCACGATTCGATTCACGATTTTGATTTCATTATTTGATTCACTATATATATATATATATATATATATATATATATATATATATATATGTCCTTTTATTATTGCTTGGACAAAAAGCTGCATGTTTCTTTGTGAAATTGAAATATAACACTATATTATTCTGGCACTTGCATATCATTGCTGTTTTGTTGGTTTTGATTGCTTCTAATGTCCTCATTGGTAAGCTGCGTTGGATAAAAGCGTCTGCTAAATAACAAAATTTAAATATAATGTAAAATGTAAATAACAAAACTAAACTGAAATTTGAAAACAAGCCCAAAATCAAATAAATAAGTAACACAAATAAAGCAATCTCTTCATATAAACAATAGTAAGGCTTTTGCCTGTACTTTTTCCTTTTAAATTTAGAGGCAACCAATGGATTTTAAAGGGGTCGTATGATGCGATTTTAAATTTCTCCTTTCTCTTTGGAGTGTTACAAGCTCTTGGTGCATGAAGAAGATCTGTAAAGTTGCAAAGACTACAGTCTCAAATCCAAAGAGATATTCTTTATCAAAGTTCATTAAAACGGCCTGTTCAAACACACCCCCACTTGTCTATGTCACTATGTGGAAATATTTGCGTAATTCCGCCCAAATGTTCACGCAAAGAAGAAGGCGTGGTTTTAGTAACACAGTGTTTAAGCAGTCATGTCAGGGAAAAAAGCAAAAGCACTTTATTTGGCCTTCTGAAAGTAGATGCATTTAGGAATCTTTAAGTTTACTTACAACAGAAGCTTGTCAGAAGGAGGGACTTTGTAGAAAATGACGCGTTTGAGAGAGGCGGGGCATATAGGACCTACAATAATGTACAGTATTTGAAAAATAATGTGTTTTTTAAACATTAAAGCATGTCAACATATTCTGGTACACCAAATACACAAAATAATGATTTAAAAAAAAAAAGAATCATATGATCACTGAAACATGAGCAGTTTATAATCTAAATTAGACTGTATAATTTTGAAATTTGCAGCAAAAAAAACAGAATGATTTGACTTCAGTTTTATGTTCTATAAAAAATATCTGCATGAAACAGAAACAGCAGATGAGCCGAGCAGGTGGCACTTAAAGCGTTTCTTTGGTTACCGCTGTAAACAAAGCATGGCTGCACTTATGAAATTTAATGTGCATTGGCAAGATGAAAAGAAAAAATACCATCTAAACTTTTCTAAAGACAGTAAGTTACCCTCAGACATACATTCATATAAACTCCTATCCCTAATTGAATCACGATTTGTTTAGCATCTCAACCAATTTGAAACCTCACATATTTGAATCATTACATCCCTATTTAAAAGCACTTAAATGTTTAAATTGACAAGACTTAAAACACGTGAGAATGGTAAACTTTCTTGAGGAAGCAGCACTAGCCCAGTTGTTCAGATAGCTGATTATAGTTTCAGGGGGGGCTGAGATGACAGCTGAAGCCCACTTAAAAAAGGGTCCAGAACCGTCTATTTCACATTATTTGGAATGTAAAAGTTTCCTGATCAGCGGAGCTCACCTTCAGAGAAATTGTAATTAAATAGCTGCAGTGGGTATTTTAGAAAACTTCACTGATAAAGAGACAAACTAACACTGAATCGCTCATTAAAGGTGAAGAGTGTCATTTCTGCACCATCAAAACTTAGATCCATGCCATTTTTAATTGAGCATTGAGTGAGAGAATAGATAAATCTCTGTGTTCATTAAGATTACAAAGCAGAATATTTTGGTGGGTCATTTAGACAACCAATAAAGAGACATACTAACAGTGCATCACTCAGGTGAAGTGTGTCATTTCTGCACCAGCAAACCTTGGATTTACACATTTACACAAAAAATGGTATCTGATCAGTGCAGGGTTCTTTGGGAACCCAAAATGGTTCTTTTAGCTCATTGCTACGAAGACTTCCATTTGGAACCTTTATTTCTATGGATCAGAGCTTAAGGTCCTCATCACACTCTCTTAAAACTCTATAAAACTCTAAGAGGGCAGCATGAGCAACCTCATGTATGTGAATCACATTTACAGAGTGCCTACAGACTTCTCTGAAATGTCCTGCTGTTAAATTTCATGTCACGCTGAAATATGAAGAAAAGAGTCATCATTGAGTTCCCTGTGAGAGCGATGAAGATGACTTGACCTAATCACCTGAAGATCAGTAGCAGCCACAATAAGCAGCACTAGACAGTTTTAATTGACCATGAGTGAGAGGAAAGATACATCTCTGTGTTCATTTAGATTGCAAAGCAGAATATTTTGGCTTTGTATCAACGATAATATATCTTTTAATTTGCAAAAAGCATGACCGAAGCCTCGCAGAAACACATTCAGATCATTTTTCACCCAAAAATAAAAATAAAAATGGAAATTAGGCCTACTTTTTGTTTTGCATGACAAATGGAGAATGGGAAATTTTGCATTCAAGTCATGAAGATTTAGAAGGGATGTGATTAACTGTCATGTAACTAATTTCACAATGAAAAAAAAAATATGGACATAAAACAGGCTTCATTCTTGTATAATATCATCATCTTGCCGTTTTCATTAGATTTTTGGGGTGAAATCGACATGTTCTCATCAGGAATTGTGAGATACATGAATATTTATAATGAATGCAAATTGTTGCCCTTATCATCCCTCATCAGAATATTCAAGAACCACACATTTCTTAACCGAACATTTTTTAACTGAAGAAGTGACTGTTTACTTTTGTCTTCCTATTATCAAACACTTTTTTCCTGTTTAACACTGCTGTCAGAATCTGTATTGTATAAGGCACTTTATAAATAAGGGTGACTTGACTTGATTTCTGCCATTTGTGACGTAAATTGCAGCTTTAAAGTTACTGTAACAGTTTACATAAGAATGGATGTGCACTATGTACATGCAGTTCTTGAACCTTAAACTTTTATTCTGACTACTGACATTGATAAATGAAGCAATTTGCATGAATTATTTACTCATTTCAATACAGTTTAATCTGTCAGTCAATGCTCTGGAATTAATACCATAAAATCAATGCGTGCTCCATGACAGCATGTCTTCACGTCTTATTAGATCATTATTAAGTTCCTGTGCAGAAAGTGATCATCGAATTAAAACCTGAAGTGTGATCGTACCACTTAACGGAAACTTTTTGCTGAGATTAATGCCACATCATATAAGCACTGATGAACCTTGATGAAGAGCTCTTGTTCTACCCTGTAACACTGTTCTCTCATCAATCAACAGTTAAACCCATTACATGGCTTACTAAGCATATATATGGTTGTCTTGTGAAGATCTGTTGTGTTGTGTAAGAGCATATAATTTCTGAAAATCCTGTTCTTAAAAAAATCTAAACATGCTTAAAACAAGATTACTTTACCTGAGAAGCAGATTACAGTGTCAGTTTCTCAGCTTCTCTGGAAATTTTTTTACTGTTTTACTGCTTTTTCTTCACTACCTTTTGCCCTACAATTTTTCCATCTCAGTGTTCGTTTGTCAACATGTTTTTTGTTGTTGTTGTTTTTAAATATCAAACAATGTTTGTCTTGAGAAGATCTGTATTGTTTTTCATCATAGCTCTGGGAAACACTGCATTTTATCTTTCTTTATCTTTATCTTTCTTTGTTTTGCAGAATATTTTTTATCCGTATAACAAGTGAATTCATATAATGTCAAGAAATCACTATTATGCACTTGTACAATGGCTCCTGAAGCCATACAAAAAGCTGTGTGTGATGAAGAGAACAAGTCTCATTATTCAGTCATTTTTCTCTGAAAGTCATGCTGTGGATAATGAAGACATGTATGAATGAGACTGACAAGTTTTACTGCAACTATGGCCTTAAAAGGCTTGAAATAGAGAAAGAGCATTTTTAATTTGTCTTTTTCTTAGCTTGACATTATAAATGACCACTGTTTTGTGTTGTGTTGAATGGAACATATTTATCTTCCTATGTGTTCAAGAAAAGAATATTTAATGAATGCATTAAGGGCACATTTTAATTTTAAATACTGAATTTTTTTAAAAAAAATTGAGCTTTAGTTTATTATTTAGATTAATTAGATGATAAAGTGTTTTTAAAATATTTTTTATAAAAATGTAGGCTACCATTATTCTTTCAAAAAAAAAAAAAAACCCACAAACAAACAAACATTTTTTGTCGTATTACGTTTTCTTTACGCGGTGACTTTAAAGTTTAAAGAGCAACTATATTTAATATACAGTAGAATAATGGTTTTAAATTAAGTATCAATAACAAAATACACACAATCTCGGTGTCTTACCTGAGCCACCACATATAGCCATACTCATAAGGGAAAAAGCTGTTGGGGTCGTCGCAGCAGTATTTGACGTCATTGAACCCGCAGCAGAAGATCGCGAGCGAGTCGCTGTCGTGTTTGGGGCACGTGAAGCCGCTGACAAACACGTTCTCCGCGTTGTAATATCCCGAACAATCCGCGCTCATGCTGGCCGAGACTCGAACCCTAAACCCGCCACCTGTTGAAGTCTGCAAACCCTTATAACATCCTCTGGAGTCTCATTAGCCGACTGAGCGTTACTCCAGGCAGTGTAACAGTGATGTGACGACTGCCACAGATGCGCGGACATCTCTCTCTCTCTCTCTCTCTCTCTCTCTCTCTCTCCCTCTATCTCTCTCTCTCTCAAGACGGTCAATCACTTTGTCGCTCTTGTATCCACTCTCACTTCCTCTCTTTATTTAGGCAATATTTATTTGTCATTCACACAAACACTGAACACCATCATGGTAACACATGATACTAAAACAATGCAATAAACATTCATTTAACAACATAAGATGAAAAATACAATCCCTATTGAAGAAACAACCCCTACTTAAACAAAACGAAATAAAACTATCAAATGTGAAATACTGTATAACACAGGGAATTCTGGTAATGTGAATAAACTTTTTAACACTGTAAATTATATTATTTTGTAATGTTTTAATTTTATATAACCCTTAAATTTCATTAAAGGGGTCATTATATTGCTAGAAGAACATTATTTTGTGCATTTTGTGTAATGAAATGTGTTTATGTGGTTTAAGGTAAAAAAAAATCCACATACTATATGTCGTTTCTCCTCTATGCCCCGCCTTCTAAAAACGCGTTGATTTTTACAAAGCCGATTTTAACATCGGTCTGAAAAGCGAGGTGTGCTCTGATTGGCCAGCTATCCGGTGCATTGTGATTGGCCGAATACCTCAAGCGTGTGAAGTAAATGTTACACCTGTTTTTAGGTGTTGAGCAGTGGTTCTCAATTCTAGTCTTGGCGACCCACAGCTCCGCATATTTTGCATGTCTCTTTTATTTAACACACCTGATTCAGAAAAACAGCTAGAAGAGAGCTCCATGCATGAACTGTGTTCTGATGTTCAGGGTCCCTACACAGTGTTCATTGCTCCGAGCTCCACTTTATGGTCGAAATGAGCAAACATCTGAAGTGATAAGAGGAACACACAAAATGTAGGACTGCAATTGAGAAGCACTGTTCTAGAGAGACGTAACAGCACAAGTAAGAATGTCAGAGCATCACTAAAGTTGCCTTACTACAATAATCATTCAGACTGCTTTTTCTCTCATTATATTACACTATTAATGTCCTCTGACAATTTGCAAACACTGTCTATGCGATGTGCATTTGCAGTCTTGTCAAAGAGAAGAAATGCAAGGCAATTTGTTTCCATGTTTGATGGTGGTCTAACTCTCATGCACACAGTGCAAGAAGTTCTCAATAAAGAAATGCATACCATTTTTCAATAATTGAAGTTTTGAACAAAACGTTGTATGTACTTGCTCAAAATATCTACACAATTTATTGTTGTTTTTACATAAAAAATCGTACATTTTCTTCAAATACTCACAGCCTCGTGTTATCCAGTGAAAGTTGGACTGTAGGTGGTTTGTGAATCAAGATGAAGGATTTTGTGCTAAAACGATTATGTGATTTTTCCTCCTCATATTTTCTTGTGTTTGTATGTACCGGTTTTAATACTGATGCTGCATTGTTTTCCCCTAAAGACCAGTGCTTGAAATGGAAAAAAAGAAGATTGCAAAAGCCTGCTTCTTTACATTTTAAGATATTATTTTTGTTATAAATTACTAATTCAAATTTGTAATCAATAATTATTAATTAATATTCTACTACTCTGCACGCCTCCCTTGACATGCTCTCGTGCCCTACACACTCCGCTTGCATTCATTCACGTGATTGGTCGATATGAGAGGTGATCCCGCCTGGGTGGTGTGATTCATATAGTGTCCTTTCTAACCATATAGTGGATCATAATCACCCAGACCCTGACGCTTTTACTCTGAGTACTGTCATCATGTCATTGCAGGTACTCTAAAGGATAAAATATGGTCCACTTGAAGCACTGCTAAAGACCCAGCTACATGCATCCAGATGCCTGAAGCTGATGCAGTGTTGCCACAGTAACATGGCAGAGTCCAGAGCTTCAGGTCTGCTTCCACACTTCCATCCAGAGGAATATGAGCCCAGGTTCAACTCAATAATAATACCCTTTTCACCTAGGCAAGTATAGGTCTCTCGGTCATGTAACATATTTATTTTTGTCAACAATGCATGCTGACAGATAAGATATTTTTACTCATGGACCTGCCTGAGCTCTAATATTTAAGTTCTACTCCATCTAAACCAGTCAGTTGCGCTGTTGGACACATTTAATTAGAAGAATGTAGAGTAAAAAAGAACAAAATAATAAGGATCAGCAAGGGCATGGTGAGGATGACAGTGGATGAACCTAAGCAAATAGCATGCAAAATAAGGAAATGTTTGTCAGCAAAAAGGACAGACCATTAACATCATGTTAGAACAACAGGAAAGAGCGAGTGAGTGGAGTGATTCAAACTCTCGAGAGATGTTGACGATGTGACCTTGTGTTCAACCTCTGCTTTTACTGAATCATGTCACTACAAGCTCTTAACATGCCTTTTCAAAACAGAAAGTGTCTTTCTGAATGCCTTTTCAGCTGATCCGAAGGACTGTGCTGGATAGACTCAGCAGAAGGACAGGGAAAGCCCATTTCAGCTTTGTGCCTCTCATACACTGCATGCCAAATGACATCAAAGATGCCTTTGAAGGGACAACATTTGATGTTTGTGGGGGCAAAAAACAAATAATTTTTTTGTTTTAACAGTCAACACGAAATAAAATGTAAGCAAATATCTCCTTTATTATATTTTTTATATGCAGATTAAATAAGGAATATTTTGTCTCCTGAGGCCACAGGAGGGCGCAATGAGCAAAATGATGAACTGCATTGAATTGTTTATTCAATGCAATTAAATAACGACTTCGCAAGTGTATAAACTAACATTTATAAATAAAAAATAATTTCGCATAAACACTAAACCTAAACCTATTTATGCATATCTTAATACATGGCATAATCTCACAGATTGCGTTTAAAAACATATGACAGGGCATAGTGGAATGGAATAAAATCCACACAAATTTTTGAGACATGTTTCCTAAAAGTTTAACCTCTTTTAACTTTACATGGTTTTCAATACATATCTTGTGTGAAACGTGAGTGCAAGTCATGGGCTAACTGTTTGTATCAAAAAAAAAAAAGCACGCAGATTAGCCTACTCGTTATGTAAATGGATTGGTTTCGGTTTGAACCTAACCAATATATTCTCTACATTGAGCTTCTGTGTTTCTTTAATACTTTGAATGAAAAACGCAGCAGCGGCACATCTCGTGATTTCAACAAGATAGTTTAACAAAAACATTCAAATTCAACTACGACTCTTACATCATCTCGTGCGCCAATGATAAGGCTATTTAGTGTATTTGGTGAAATGATATGCGTTTATGCGGTTTAAGGTAAAAAATTTAACCCTTTCACGCATGAATTATGAGAACCTCAGTCAGGATTTTTTTCCTATGTGTTTTTATTGCTCTTAGGGCATGAAAAACAAGAATTGATTTTTATTTAATTTTTTTACAAATTTTTCAAAGAGATCTTCAGATGTCCACTTGAGTGGACAGCATGCGGTTGGTTTAAACTGAAGATATACTGTATTAAATATAAGACAATAATCAAACAGATAAAGTATGTGAATTTAACAAACTAATCAATGCAATTATATCAAATAATGTGAAAACTATAAAATATATGCAAAAAATATAAATGCAAAATATTGCAATGGCTTCATACAACTTCATACAAGTTGCACTTCGTGTATCTATGATATCAGAACATGAGGACGTGATTCCATCAGAATTTTCTACAGCCTGTCAAGGTACAACTGTGGAAACCACTCAGATGCTCCCTCCAGTGCACCAGAGTATGGAGATTTACCCTCATTAGCTGATAATTATGATTATGTTCAAGATGGACATGCACATTTCTATCATAGCCCTCCTCTGAGAAAACCTAGCGATACGTTTTTTCAATCTCATCTGAAATGATCAGTGTTGGGGGTAACGCATTACAAGTAACATGCATAACCAATTCAGATTACTTTTTTGATGTTACAAGTACAGTAATGTGTTACAAGTAACATGCATTACCTAATCAGATTACTTTTTGATCTAACAAGTAATTAACTACAAGTAATGTGCATTACCTAATCAGATTACTTTTTGATGTAACGAGTAAAGAAACGCATTACAAGTAACATGCATTACGTAATCAGATTACTTTTTGATGTTATGAGTAAAAAAACGCATTACAATAACGCACATTACATAATCAGATTACTTTTTGATGTTATGAGAAAGGAAACGCATTACAAGTAACATGCATTATGTAATCAGATTACTTTTTGATGTTATGAGTAAAGAAACGCATTAAAAGTAACATGCATTACGTAATCAGATTACTTTTTGATGTTATTAGTAAAAAAACGCATTACAATAACATGCATTATAAAATCAGATTACTTTTTGATCTAACAAGTAAAGTAATGCATTACAAGTGTCATACATTATGTAATCACATGACTTTTTTCGATGTCAATGAAAATTACATTCTAATAATACAAATACATTTATTTACAGTAGAAAAAGTCAATGCATATTAAGTTTTTAAGTTTTAAATTTCAAAAACAATATTCACATTATAATTATGAATTGTAGCTGAAATATAGCCATTGCATGCATGATGTCCACTACAGTGGACATGTGATTAATCAGAGTTTTCTCTCAATCTAAAATCAAAACTTGGAACATTTTACTGTGATATGACTCATTAGATATTACTTTATGCTGCAATATTTTTTTTACCTACAAGAGTCTCCTAGGATAGAAGGAATGGGTGGATATTCTGGAGCAACTTGGCATGTCTGACTGACCCTTGGCCATCTTGGTTTGGAGGGGGAAAAAATCGAAACACAAAGGCTTGCCACTTGGTTGCAATTTATAGGATGATGCACCAGGGTCCAATGAAGAGATTGATGTGCAACTTTGCCATAAAAACCCATGCAAATTCAAGAAAATGCTTTTTTAATAGCTGTCCACTGTAGTGACCACTATGCGTGAAAGGGTTAAAATAAAAAAAACTACTTTTTTCACTGTAACCCACCCCCCTTTAAAAAGGTGCTCAAGAAGGAAACACGATGCATTAAGGGCCAGGGGTGAAAGCCTTTGAAATTTGAAGATCAAAGTAAATTGTAGCCTACTTAAATTGTGTTCTGGGAAACATGCAACATGCAAGTATCTTCTGCTACTTCCGAAGGGCAGTGTAGAAAAAAAAAAAAAAAAAATATATATATATATATATATATATATATATATATATATATATATATATATATATATATATATATATATATATATATATATATATATATATATATATATATATATATATATATATATATATTCTTTCTGTTCAAAAGTTTTCACCCCCTGGAGCATCAGTGTATAATATTGAGTCCCTCAATTGTCCTCATTGTGAAAAGATGGATCTCAAAATTATACAGTCACTGCTGGAAGGGTTTCAAATATGCTGAAAAAAAGGGTTAAAAAAGTTTCTGGACAACTGAAGAACCTGAAGAACAGAGCTCAGCTCAGTTTAACTGTTCAGAACAAACAAGGGACTCATGAACAACCATCAAAAAAACACAAACCACAAACAGTTTAAGAACCAACAGTTTACAAACTTTTGAATGGGGTTATTTTAATAATTTCTAATATTCAAATAATTTCAAATAAAATAAAATTTTGTTGTGGACTAAATGTAAACATCTTTTATGTACAATATCTTACTCAGGACAGTACTAAATGAAAAATAAATAAAAATGCATTTTGTATGATCTCTCTTATTTTGTTAAAATTATTCAAATGTTCACAGATTCTACAAGGGGTTCCCAAACTTTCAAATGCCACCAGGAAAGGAATAAGATGTAGGGTATAATTAAGTAAATAAAAAGTGATATTGCACATCTTTTTATTAAACAGTAGGGGAGAACATTTGAATGTTCATGAGGCAGATTGCCTGGGGAAAGAAACTTTTCTTGTCTGACAGTCCTGGTGTTCAGTGCTCTGTAGCGCCATCCAGACGGTAAAAGTTCAAAAGGGAGTTGACTAGGATATTAGGCATCGAGAGTGATTTTCTGAGCCCTTTTCCTCACTCTGGATATACGTATACAGTTCTTGGAGGGTGGGCAGGGTAGGTTTACTTGTCCCCCTCAATTTCTATGTTGGTTACGGTCCAGAGAAAATTAGAACAGCCTTCTGTCTGTGCCAGCTTTATTTACTTGTTCTTTTTCATAAATTTGTTTTAATTCTCATTCACTGACTCATTCGCTAAACTGAACATCCAATCACAGTTCCCATGACACCGGTTTAACATGTCAAATTGGGCAAACTGCTGCCAACATGTGGAATACGCCACAAAAACTAGCCTGACAGATGCTTGCCAATGGCCAACATTGGTCAACGGACAACCGTCAGTTTGGTGGGTCAAGGCCTTAAACCTAATCCTAAAATCTGATCAGTTGATGGGAATGTTGTTCCAAGACCAAAAAGGATGTGAAACCACACATCCCATTTGGAAAAATTAAGGTACAGTAAGCATCAGGTTGTGGACTCCATGATATGTTAAGGTGTCTTCTAGAGTTATTGTTGTAGATGCCACCATCTGTTCAAGGTAATCTCAGGTCATTTCATATGAACATCTGCTAAACCTGGATTAACAGTGTAATTTGGATTTGAATAGAACTTTTTTTGCAGTCCCATGCAAGTAGTCTTAAATTTCTTTTAAGTGGTTATATGGATCATTCATTGTGTATGAAGAAACTACCTTGTTATTGATGACAATGGCATTTTTTCGCCCGATTTCGTAACAGCCTGTCCTGTTATTTTTTTGATGACATAATAAGAGTCTCCCTTGGGAAATCCAGGAAGCTAAGTGGTTAATGCATAAATTCCTGATAGATTGGGCTGTAGTGCTAATCTAGGTTGGGGAAAGTTTTAAATAGATTGAATTGGCTATGGACATAAGAGGAAGAGGAATTTACTGACTTCAATAAAATTCAACACAGTCACACTACAGAGGATTTTGATAAATCCAATGCCATTTTTTTTGGCTAAACTATTACTATACTTAAACACTCATGCAGTTCCACGTGAATTCTACATCATTGGGATATCAAAATCTGATAAATTAAATTCAGATTCAGTGTTATATTAGTTCCTGATCCAATTTTATCTCCCTTGTATCTTCCGGTCACTCTTTTGTTGTCCCGAGGCATGTGGGAATGATTACAGTGTTAAAATGGACCAGAAAACTGGGGTAATTTTGAGAATTGGTTTCCTACTCACCAGTCTGTTCAGGCTAAGCCTCTTTTCTAGCTGGAGTATTAGCTTTGACAATGAACAATAGTGTCCAATCCCCGTGCTGCAACCTCCTCCGATTGGTAAATTTATTTTGAGTCACTGTCCATTCAAGGTTATCTATTATTTTCCAAAAGCCAGACATATATCCAGACAGTGTCAGCACAAATTTATCAGCCTGGTGTTTTAGGCAGTGGTCTTACCCAACCAAGTCTATTCTGGTCTCTAGATATGGTTTGAGTGCATATTTCAATGTTAGTCAATGGGATTTAGCAGGTCAAAGTCCTGACCGCATCTATGGACCACAAATGGTGCATGACAAGTTGCACATCAAAGTTTAATAAAAAAAGGTTTGGGGTTGAAAAATATAGCAACAGAAATGTGATATGCTGCCATCCTGATGACAGAAACATTAACATCATTAATGAATGAGTGAATGTGCACACCAGCGGCTGGGCATTTGTCTAATCTCTGCTAATCCTGACCTGATGAAACTAGATTGAGCAGAAATATTGGCAAAAGAGTGGGATTACTGAGCATGAACAAGAGTCTGGACAAACATGTGACGTGAGGGATGACGAGACAAACCAAACACACAATTGCACAAATAATCACATATGCGCACACAGCCTTGCACACACTGTGGTACTGTTTGATATTTTTTCTATACTTGCAAAATAGCCCTTAAACACAGGCACGGAGCTGTTAAAGAGGTCACGTCCAGTGTGTGTCAAAATGGGACGGTACATGTGGAGATAAGGAGAGGTCTGTCTCAGTGTGTTCGCTTGTGGGACAGCCAGACTGAGTCAGATTACTCTACTGGTAAACATCCGCTGACGACTGTCCTGACTAAAACACGACATATGACGCACAAGTCTAATATCAGAGTTTTCTCCATGTCCTGAAAATCACTCCCTCTGTGCCCTTCATAAAACAAATTCATCAGCCTCTTCCATGTATGTAGATTTCAGGCAACAAAACTAAATGAAAGCTTTAAAGTGCACAAAGGTGTGCAGGTATGGCAGAACAGTGCTGGGCTTTAACTTGCTGTTTGCTCTATAATAATTTGCAATTTAGGATTCGATCTTGTTGGCAAATGCTGTTTGCTCTACCATCGACTGGTAGAGCCAGAAAAAAGGAAGAAACAAGCCTGAAAGTTTGAATCTCCCTCAGCTCTAGCATAATGCATTTACCAAATTTGACATTTCTGTTTAATTCTGTTCATTGTTAAGGATAATAACAGTGTAAACTTGGCACACAAACAAGGCTGTCTAAATGAGGACATATTACACTTGTGTTGTTGTTGTTTTTTAATCATTCTAATAATATTGACTACACAAAAACCCATTTTTTACCTTTTTTTTTGAACTTCAAAATGTCATTTTTGGAGCATTTTGGAGATTGCTTTGATTGAATGAAACATCCTGCCAAACATCCCCTTTTGTGTTGGAAAGAAGGTCTTACAGGTTTGATGTGTGGTGAGTAAATGATGACCGAATTTGTCATTTTTGAGTGAACTATAAAGAACTGAAGCTTTAATGATGTTCAGTTTATGAAAAACTGGAAAATACAAATAATTATTGCAATTTAGTAATTCATTAATGAAAATATAAAGTAACTTAAAATAGTGGAGTGAACAATTGGCCATTATCAAAAGATATATTCATGTAGTAACCCGGAAAGCATTGTAGAGTCACAGTTCTGTTACAAGTCAAGTCAAGTCAAGTCACCTTTATTTATACAGCGCTTTAAACAAAATACATTGCGTCAAAGCAACTGAACAACATTCATTAGGAAAACAGTATGTCAATAATGCAAAATGATAGTTAAAGGCAGTTCATCAATGAATTCACGGATGTCACCTCTGTTCAGTTAAATAGTGTCTGTGCATTTATTTGCAATCAAGTCAACGATATCACTGTAGAAGATGAAACACTGTGCCAGAAATGCTTGAGCAACCTGTTTGGAAACAATCATTATACACTTTTCTGGTGTTAAATTATTACCATTTTTGAAGATGCAGTTGGGAGAGCAGTGCTGTTTATGTTGGCCGCTAATGTACCTTTAGATGTCACTTTAGTACTATCATCATGAGTAATAAGAGGCTCATGTACAAGTCTTCCTCACAGCGGTTCAATGAAGGGCTTTAACGAAGCATCTGACAGACACGCAGATTTCCTCCAGCTCGTGCTCCATTAAAAGCTCTTTATTTGTTTGCTCTGTGTAGCAAATGAACCAGCGCTTTATCTTCTGAGAGTAATTGATGAGTAAGACAGCTGGAGAGCCATGCTTAGCCTTCGGTGCTTCAGATTAATTGTGAATGAGGACCGGAGATGTGTGTGGTGTGTTGGGATTATGTCATCTAATGCTCCTGTGATTCTCTGATATCAAATAAAAATAAAAAACACTGACTGTGCAGATTGTCCACATTACTTTTCATACATATATTATTTTAGTTTGGCATTCTGTTTCTTTTTTTATTGATTTACACTACTGTTTAAAGTTAATGGTTTGTACAATTTTTAAATGTTTTTAAGAGACGCTGTGAAATTCAATTTATTTTTAATCCTGAAAGATGAGGATGATGAGATATGAGTTCATAATTCTGACTGTTTTTCTCAGAATTGCATGATATAAACTCAATTTGGGAGTTATAAATGATATAAACTCAACAATTGGGAGTTATGAAGTCAGAATTATAATCCAAGTTATAAAGTCAATTTAACTCGCAACTGAAAGTCAGAATCATGAGATAAAATAGATTTTCTTTGTTTGTTTGTTTTTTGTTTTTTTTCTTTCAGTGGCAGAAACGGGCTTCCATACATTTGAGAATCATTGGGAAATGAGGTGATTAAATTAAATGCATATTTTGGGAAAACAAAAGCGTTTTTTGACCTTGCATGCATGTATTATCTATTGCAGGAAACTCCCAAAACTATAAGGAAAATATTAGGTACCTTAAAAATGGCATAAAAGGGGCACTTTAACTTAACCATTTTCTACTCGAATACATGTTGAAATGTAATTTATTCCTGTGATGCGCAGCTGTATTTTCGGCATCATTACTCGAGTCTTCAGTGTCCCATGATCCTTCAGAAATCATTCTAATATACTGATTTACTGCTGGATTCTTTGATAAAAATACAGTGCAAATGATCAGCATTTATTTGAAAAATAATTATTTTGTAACATTATAAATGTCTTCACTGTCACTTTTGATTAATTCAATGCACCCTTGCTGAATAAAGTATTAATAAAAGAAAAAATCTTAATAAAAAGTATTTTACACATTTTTTATGCCCATGGTTTGTTGGTTTCAATGTGCATCGTGTCCAAGGATATATTCCCAATATCCCTTAAACATAACTAAATCCTGCAGATTTCTGATTCTTCTTCCCCTTGCAAGTTTCGCTCTTAAATGGTCATGATGCTCAAAAAGTTTAATTCGTTCTGAATCATTTCTGAATCTGTACAAATTAAGGCAAATAATTGTTGTGCTTTAACCCCAAAATGCACCTGTGTAAATATGTAAGCATCCACACTCCCCAAAAAAAGAGACCATTTCCCTTCATTCAACGTCATTTATGAATAGATCCAACCAGTTTCATCTTCATTTGATGCTCTGTGCGTGTAATCCAGGCCACAGACCCCTTTACACAGTGTGCTTTCACTAATAGGATTGATGCTGTCCGCACTGTGCACAACACCAACTGTCGCTCACTTTCTACTGGCCGAGCTGGGAGGTGGGCGGAGCCAATCTGTCCCGAATGGGCTGAAAACAGTGGATGCTTGAAAAGTGTGGTGATCTTAGTCTATCGCTGCATGGTGAAGGAAAGAACGAGAGTATGTGTGTTTTCTCCAGATCCTGAGCAAAATTGCACTAATTTTCTGCACATTGTTATCTGTCCATCCATTCTTTCTCGTCCATCTGCGTGGGACTTTCTCCCATCTGGATCTGGGCGGTGGATATATGGAGATCTGCTAGTGTAGCTGGTGTTTTGTGGACGTGGGACACACGATGGCCGTGGCGCTGGATGCAGTTTGGGTGCGAGTGAAAGGTGTCTGTAAACAGAACGGCCTACTCATCCTCTCAGTTTTGGCCGTGGTTATCGGATGTCTGCTCGGCTTCTTCCTGCGCTCCAAAAACCTCTCGGAGCAGGTTAGTCTCCCTGTCCACCTCCTATACGGACAACAATGAATGTTCACTGCAAACACCACCAATACAATGTAAAATTATTTCCAAAAACCTCCCATAAAACCCTATTCCATACTGTTTCAGTATGGTCCAAACTTCTCCTCATGGCCTCATCCAATCCAAATGACCTTTGGTTTCTTTTTTTTTTGCGGGGGGGGGGGGGGGGTGACTTTCTAGTAGAAGCCTTAAATCAGGGATTTTTAATGATTATTGGTTGATCAATATGGGTTTTTCGATTCAAGTATGATGGTCAAGTTGTGTTATTTGGTCCAAATGACCTTTTGGTTTTATTTTTAGGATGAATTTCCAGCAGGAAGCTAAAAATCCATGATTTTTTATGATTAGTGGTTGAACAATATGGGTTTTCGATTAAATTATTACCATCTCATATGGTCCAAATGACCTTTGGGTTTTCTTTCATTTGAATGGCTTTCCAGTAGAAGGCTAAAATCATTGAATTATGATCATTGGTTGATCAATATGGGCTTTTTGATGATTATTTAAGCTACAGTACTACTAAATATTGTAGAAACGTTATTTTCTCTAAAGTTGCTTTGCAATGATTTGTATCGTAAAAAGCGCTATACAAAAAAACTTTTATTATTATGGTCTCATTTGGTCTGAATGACCTCTGGGTTTGCTTTTTTATGGACGACTTTCCAGTAAAACCCTAAAATCAGGGCTTTTTTTGATTATTGGTAGATCAATATGAGTTATTTTGATTATACATTGACTCCACCAAGTATTGAATAATTTGGATAAATGTTTTAGCATCAAGCCCTGTTTTTAATGATCGGGAAATTTATGTATTGGGATTGAGAGTTTTTTCCTCAATATTAGGAGTAACTCTGAATTGCAACATTTTAGAACATTCTCAAAGCAGTATATAATTACTTGAGAAGCAACTTGACTTTTCAAAATTATGCTTATGTTTATGCTTAAAACAAGAAAAAAAATTAATGGTGTAAGAAAAATAAACCTAATTCAAACTGAAAACATGATAATTTGTCCACTGACAGATCTTTTTACCTGTTTTATTTGTATTTATTTTTTTGCTTTTGAGAAAACAAGACTTAATATCTTCATTATTTTACTTCAAAGTAAATCTTGATTTAAGAATGTTTAGATATTTGTACTGTACAAAATAATGAATTTTTTCACATTGTGTTATTTTCTAGTTCTTCATTAGATTAAAAGAACAGCGACTGAATGAACGGCAAACAAGAGGTGGTGTTTCTCCCTTTTTCATTTTGTTGTCCGCTTCGACTAAAACCTCAAATATGATTCTCAAATACGCCTAAAAATAATACCTCCACAGGCCATTTGCTGAAACGGCCGGGGATTACTGTCCAATCATACAAATGCTCTTAGTAATTGTACATTAAGCAAGTGCTGCTTAGCCTCGCAGCATTAAAGCAGGTCAGTGATGCTATTTGCTGTTTCAGCTAAATTGCAATGGGCTCTTTATAAAAAAAAAAAAAAAAAATTGGCTTATTTTGCAAGAGAAACCCAGTTTGGATCTTAAAATAAAAGATGTTATGTGCATTTATTCATTTGGCATCTGTTTTCATCCAGAGCGGCTTTTATCCAGATGTTTCGTCAGTACATGCTTCGCTGGGAATTGAACCCTTGACCCTGGTGTTGCGAGTTAAGCTCTAGTTAAAGTACAGGAACATAGCAATCTCATTCATTTAGATGCATGTAAAATTGAAATCACATACTGAAATCACATTGCACCAAAATGTTAATATATGTTCCAATTGGCTGTGATTGTTTGCCATCACAGCATTTTCGCTTTCAATGTTGAGAAATTATTTGTTGATGGGAATTATCTGCTTGAGACACAGTGTAAACAAGTCCATTGCTATCCATGAGAGGAAATGATCATAATTATGTTTGGCTCACTTCATACACCACCCTCTCTCTCATACTCAACACAATCTGTCTTATTACCAAGTCATTTGAAGGAACAAAGGTATAGCATCCACAAATATCCCTCATGTATGTATGTATATATATATATATATATATATATATATATATATACACTGTAAATTCAGCTATATATGTCTATTGATTTCTTTTTATACAAAAGCAAACAGAATCATCGGTCAAGAGCCCATGATGTTTGGTGATTTTGTATGAATTATGTATGAGTCATAAGAGGAGAAAGGACTTAAGTAACCTGAAAGCACTAGTCATACACACACACACACACACACACACCCATGCATTTAGACAATTTTCTACATGATATAGAAAATAAATGCAAGTGCAGACAATAAAAAACCTAAGTCTTTAAGTCTTTTTAATGAACATCTTTAAAAAGCATTTTTGTTTTAAATTTTACCTATGAGGAGATCAAATATTTTTACATTTTTCAGACAGTTTTGTTCTTAATGCAAATGCACTCACATATGCTTGGAATAATTGGAATAATTAACTTTTTTTTATGTTTTTGAAATGCTCATCAAGGCTGCATTTATTTGATCAAAATTGTGAAATATTAAGTTGAAAATTGTAATTGATCAAGTGACAGTAAAACATTTAGTAGTAGCCCTTTATTGTCACTAGTCACAAGTACCAGCGAAATTAGCCATCAACCTGTCCATAAAATGTGCAAATCATGGTTTCCACAAAAAAATTGAGCAGAAAAAAACACTGATTAAGAACCATTATTAACAACTGAGCACCAATCATGACTAAATAATTTAGAAGCAAATCATCATATTTGGAGTAATGATGCTGAAAATATAGCTTTGCATCACAGGAATAAACTCCATTTTACAATATATTATTTGAAAAAGGTGAGGAAAAAAAATTGCTTGAAAATCCCTTGAAAATATCAGTTTATGTGTAAAGTTTATGGTATTTTTATAAGGGAACAAACAAATATTTTTTACTGAGTATTTTTTCTGAGAGCCATTGGACATTTACGGTATATATATATATTATTTATTTTTCTTTTTTTGATAAATGTAAAACCTGCCCCTTCTCGTAGACAGATTTCCAAACTAATTTCACAAAGCCGTGTCACAATACAGACTCTCACACTCGCTCTTTTGCTGTTTGTGTTGTGGAGAGCAGAAACTGAGTGCTGCATCTGTTAGACAGCGAAGTTTTGACTCATAATCTCAGAACTGCCACCGAACAAATGCTGCAGGCTGCGAAGAGGTGACTGCGAGCCATGCATTGCATGTGTCTGAAGCTCATCAGTGTTCATTGTTTTTTGGCAAAGAAAATGTGAGACATAAAAGTGTTTACAGACACTTTGAATAGTAGACTTTTTTTGTTTTGTTAGTGTGGTTGTTGTTTTATAAGCACATGCTCTAAATTCTCCCTATTGTGCATGCATTTCTTAATTCTCTTTCAGATGTGAGACTATTTTTGGGTTTGCCTTGCTGTGATGCATTTATAATGAGACAAAAGCACAAAAAGACACAGCATGCATTTGTTCTGTAGCTGCATTAAGAAAGACTAAATGTGTCGAAAGTGATAGTCACAAATAGTATTGTGTATAAAGAACAGGTTCGATAAGACGTGCATTTCGATTCCACATAACGATTCTCGTAAATACAGCGTTTATTTTGTGTGTGTGTGTTTTATTTTATTTATTGGTCTCTTTTGGTAATTTGACTGTGTTTGTGGGCAGGCAAGTTGGCGACCTAAAACATGGGCGGACATTATGCAAATGTATGTTACTTCATGACGTAGAGCCGTAACAAAATAATATTCAGATTCCTGACGACTCATTTAGGCGACTGCGAGCAGACTCTTCTCAACTTTGCAGATAGTTTATGTTCACATACAGTTATGACACACTGCATGAAATGTAATAGTCGAAAAGGCATAATAGGGGCACCTTTAATGTGTTTCACTGAAATATATGCACTTCATTTTTTGGGATGAATTATGGCTTGAAACAGAGCTATCACGTAGACGTCTTCAATGATACTCAGCTGTTCTTTTTGTCATTTTTGACCTCAGCAATGCTCATTGTTGTTCATTATATGGAAAAAAACTGTGCAAATTCAGCAAAAGGAGAATACATACTTTAAATTATTATTTTTTTTATTCTATATATATATTTTTTGAGGGGGAGTCTGAAAGAAAAATGCTTTGAAACTGTCATGAAATAGAAGACAGTAAAACAATACTTAAGTGTGAACTGAATGTGTCATGTTTCCTGTCAAGTTTCATTTTACCTAGTTTCTTTCATCTTTTGATTAGTTAATTCTGTTGACCTGTGTCTAGTTTATTATCTTAATTTGTCTGTGTACTTAAGTTCATCCTTGTGCACTCTTCAGTTGTCTGGTATGGTTGATGTTGTTATTTTGTTCCCTTTGTCTTCATGGATTTTCATCTTGTTGGTTTCTATCAAAGTCTTGTGTAGATGACCTTCATCTTTGTGTGCCTTTCCTCTACACGTAGCATTAAAGAATGTAGTTGAATTTTAGAAAATTAAATGCATGTTATTTGCAATAAAATTAAAATGTATTTTTGTTCATTTAAATTACACAGGGCAATATGCAATTAGTAGTGCTTTTTTGACCACTTAAGTAGGATTACAGTACATACAGTATGTAATGTAATCATTCTATTGTCTTTTAAATGTTCAAAGTGTACTGACAAGCATTTATGCTAAACTAAAATATACTTAAATGTAATTTCTATTGAAAATGTACATATAAAAATGTAAATAATGTAGATATACATTTGTATGCTATTTAATTTTTTTTTAATTACACATTGTATTGAAGTTGCAATCTGATGTAGCATCTAATAACTGCAGTTAAAATGATTTCAGATACTTGTGTATGTTTAAAATAAGTGTATGTCTTTAAGGGACAACAAACAATTATTAAAGCAATGATATAAAATTTGTAAACTTTTCATTTGACATTATAAGACACTTTTTAAAACGGTCATGAAAGTTAAATCTCTTTAAGCACACTTAAGTTGTCTTATGCTTCATCAATATAATCTGCAAGTACACATTTTTGTAAATATATGTTTACGATTTGATCCACACTAAAAGTGCAAATTCACATTTTGCTTCAACAGCTTTGAAGCTGACCCAATGAATTTTGTTTGCAGTTTGCACCATTAAAAACCTCTGAAATGCCCTACTTTATTTTTGTGTCTCAACACAAAGACAGATTTGGGAGGATCTTTTCCTTGCTGTGTTCAAAGAGAGAGATTTTTTTCTGGCGCTGGACTGGATGGTGTTTTTTCTGGTATAAAATGAATCCTGAGCTTGGTGTAATGCCTGTGAAGTGATTGGGAATATCTCATGCATTCAGAAAGCCAGCAGGAGCTTTTAAAAGATGCAGCTTGTGTGTCCATTCTGCTGCAATTCTGTTGTGTATTTGAGCACCTGAAGAAGTGACATGTCCAACTTATGTTATACAATATATAGTGCTCCTGTGGCTCAGTGGTAGAGCATTGCGTTAGCAGTGCAAAAGTTTGTGGGTTCAATTTCCAGTGAACACACATACTGGTAAAAAAAAATGTATGTCCTGAATGCACTGTAAGTTGCTTTGGATAAAAACATCTGCTAAATGCATAAATGTAAATATATTGGGCCTGTCATGCTTAAAAAGAACTAAAAGCACCTTAAAAGCATCATGAAAGTGGCCCATTTATCTGGTGTGTTGTACAGTATATGCAGTCAACACTACAGAACAATACTTAACAACATATAGAAAGCATTGTAAAAAGGCAGCTATACAATGTCTTTGTGTGAGAAACAGGCTGAATCTACACACCTGAACCTTCAAAGTGCACTTAAACTTGACTGGTTCTTACATGCATCATTAATAATATCCCAGGTCTGAATCAGGACTATTACAGTTTATTAAGAGAAATACCAAAAAATATGAAAAAAACAACAACACAATTACTAAAAGTAACTAAGATAAAAACAGGAAATGTAGGGGAAAAACTGAAATGTAATAGTAGCTAAATTACACTAAAATAGCTCTGATCTGAATGTTTGGGAGAATTAACGCAATTTGAGAGCAAGGTTGGATGGTAAGATTTAATTCAATAACAAATTGCATTTTAATGTGTTCCTCAGACAAAGATAATCTATGACTTTAGAGAATTTATAAGATATAATCCAAGTCTGCTTTATAGCGGATTTTTGTAGCTGGACAATGCTAATGCTAATGATGCCTTTTTGTATTGTAAAGAAAATCTAAAGAAAGAAAGTCTTACATGTTTGCAAACAACATGAGCGTGAGTAAATGGTGACAAAATTTTCATTTGGATGATTTATTCTTTTCAAGACAAGCTGCGTTTCATTATATGCTTATCCTGAGGCCATCGCTGAAGATAAAGTAGACTACAGACGTCACCACATCTGCAGATGGAAAACATAGAGAAGCCTGTAGGACATTTGAATACTCATCTATTATCTATTTCTAAAAAACAAAATTTGAGGGATGTTCATTTTCATGAGCAGACTTTATGACCACATCACACAGACACCAAAGCCTCAGTGTTGTGTAGATTACAGGAGACAAACTCTGAATTTAAATAAATAGTTCATTCAAAAATAAATGATTTGAATTACTCTGTTGACTCAGGTAAAACAAAATGAGAAGTACTGAAGAACGCATACGTATGTAACGACAGATAATGACCATCTGTCAGGCTCCAGAAAGGATAATGATCTTTTTATTTATTTTTTTATTTTATTTTATTTTTTTATCAAAAGCTTTGCATCCAACATCATTATCAACTTAGAATTCTATCTGTTCATCATGCAGTGCTATTGTATAATTTCACACAACTTAGTGGGCTTTAAAATGAGTCCGCTTCAAAGTTCTTTATGTGAGGAAATGCATTCTTGGATTCAGGAACAATATTACGTGATTAACGGCAGATCTTCAGCTCCGCTTGTCTCATGAGTAATTAGTGGGCTTGTTCCACAGATGGCAGGATTCAAGCAGGTGTCCTGAGGTCTTGAGGAAGAACTTGATGGGAAAACATTATGTTTGTACTCTGAAATTAGAGTGTTCCCCAAAATATTAGTATTAGGGATACAGCTACAGTCAGATTGTCCTACCAGACATGCGCAGTGACTGTTGAGACTCGTAGGGTTGTGTTGGAAACACAACATGTGCATCAGACTCCTTGAACGTTTACAGAATTGCATGGGCACTCTTTTTTGAGTATGTGTATGAAGAGTGAAAAACTCAGCTTGCAGCTGTTCCTCCTCCTCTTGAAATCAGTAAAACTCACAGAGTATGGGCAGCATTTACAGTGTCTGTCCACTTTGATGGCTCAATCAAGCAGTGCAGTGATGTCACAATTTTGTCAGTGTTCCCTTTACCTTGAAGTACATCCTTCCTCATATATGTACTCCTCTAAAGTCTGTGGCTGGTGGTCCTCTGTAACTTATGTGGAGTAGCACCTAATCACTGTTGGTACTTTTCATCATCTTGCTTGTCCTGGAATCTCTTCAGACACATTGATCCCTCTGGTCTCTGCAGTGTGTTCATTCTGCTAACGACTCCATTTACAACAGTGTATTCTGTTGCCAAGTCCAGGTCTTGCTGCTGAAGAGCACTTGAAGCAACTGTTGTTTGCTTGAATATTGGGGTTGTTATCTCCAAGCAAAGAATAAATTCAAAGTTGTTGTGCATCACAAGTTTGCTTCCCCTGCAGCTAGATCAGATGGTTCAGACGCTGTCAGATCTTCCAGGAATTGGACAACTGCATGGAGGCATTTTCTGAGAGTCCTGAGGGTTGTTTCCTTGCAGCTCCATTAGGAGAGCTTCTGTAGCTCGCTGGCACGCTGGCCAGGATTGGTACATGGCAAGCCATGTGCTGTGTTTGGACAAAAGCTGCATGTTGTTTTGTGGAGTCAGGAATAAAGGTGTAAAGTTTTTCAACTACTGTATGAAAAATAAAAATAAATAAAAAACTGACAAAGTGTATGCTAGACTTTGCACTCTCCACTAATACAAGATTCAAGCAATGAGCACGGTGACGAACATATATTGTCTTTTAATTTTGCTTGTGTATTCTGGACTGTAGTCCTTGGCTACTCCATCATAAACTTGGCCATGAATGTCATTCGCTTTCAGTGCATTACTAGGTTTTCAAGCTGTTCTCCTGTTGTTGACTGGACATCACACAGCTGAATGAAGCACTCCGTTATGATCTTGTCATGTGCATGATGCACCACAAAGCACATCTTCTCAGTGTGTGATACGTCATACATCAATAGTGAAAATATTGATGCTTCCCTCACTTCCTTTAGTATGACCTGTTTCCTTTGCTCTAATTAGGTGATTTTGTATTTGGTTTGAGAGGAGAGACACCTGAGGTTTTTAACGTGATGCTTGATGTTGTCAAGATGAAGCATAAGAACACTGTCATGTTAACTAACTAACTTCACCAGCTCTAAGAAATTTCCTTTGTTAGAAATTGGGAGGCTTACACTGTCACCTCTGAATACCATGCCTGTTTCGCCAAGTGCAATATAATATCAGTCAGTCAGTAGATAATCTCCCTGTTGTTTTGCCTTTCTCTTTCTTTGGCTGCTTGCATTTCAAAGTCGGCTTTTTACAAAGCTTTATCAAATGACTTTCTTTTAAATGCTTTCCCCGAATGATGCCTAGCATGTATGTCTCTGTCCTATAATGCTCCTTCATTTTCCCTTTAGCCTGCTTCCACAGTCGTACCCCCACTGACTGCCAACCTTTCCTGCTCTTGTACTTTTCATCATTTCTGAAAAGCCTGCAGCTGGAACAATACGTTCCATCATTCTCAGGAGAATAGTCTAACCATGTGTGTCCTTCATTCCACTGTCCCTGAAACAAAAGGACACATTGTACGTTGTATTGTTTTTCTTTACATGGGCAGGATCTTGGAACTGAAGCAAAAAAGCAGTCTTCTGTCTATATATACTTCTGGACTTACTCTCCATATTTTCCTGCTCTGCCTCTGTCTCTTCCCTCTCTGTCTCATTCTATTGCCTTTCTTTCTCAATCTGAACATTTTCTATCTCTGGCTCAGTTCTTTCTCTTCTACTTTGTTGAGCTGACTCTGGGGCAGTTTCATCTTAATATTGAGAATGAATAGCAAACCTTGTACAATCATATTGTAAGTTTGTCTATTTTGAGTATGAAATCAAAAATCAAATCATATATGGATTTTGTTGGACTACAAAACAAATACTAAAAGCAGTTATTTTTAGTAAATCAAAAACTACAGTGCAACTGGTGTAGTATGACTTCTCAAAAATGACTCTTATGAGTCAGGATATTTGAATGAATGAATGAATGAATGAATGAATAAGCTGTGGATGATTCAAATGACTAATAAATAATAATACATAATAAGAATAAGAATAATAATAGATAAAGAATCTGATAAAGAATCAAAAGCATACAGTGAAATAATTTGACAAAAGCCATTTAATACATAAAGAATGAATAAAGGAGCTTAAGGCACAGCCACTGTACCAAACGAAGGGTGAGTCGGTTCATCTTAATGAATCAAACACATAATTCTGATACTTAGTTGCTGATGTTTATATGACGAGTAGTTAAATGTGCAGTTTTCTAAGATATACCAATACATAAATAAAATTAAAAAAAGTTGAATCTGTCTCACATTTGCTGTTAAGGCAAAATACTGGGTTGCATTTATGCTCTAAAAAGTAATTGTATAGTCTTATCTGTGTACACACAGTTTGCAAGAATTGTTTTATTTATTTATGAATGAATAAATGAATAAGAGCATTCCATGCACTAAAATAGAAAAGTTTTTTATTTTTTATTATTATACATATGTCACAATTAAATGCATTTCTTGTTCCCAATTAGTTAATTAGTAGTCCCCATTAATGCAACTTAAGGAGCCGGAACGGTTAAGAGGAACAAGAAACAAATCATATACCAAATAAATTTAGAAAACAGTCATAGACTCAAAAATGGTGCAGGTCAAAAATGTGAACTGAGTGAAATTCATTAGTTTGACTCACACGGTCATTAGTCTGAATGAGGCTGTGCAGTGAGGGTTCAGATGTTCAGTGTTGAGCCCCTATGAGATTTTGCTCTTTAACATCTACTGAAATGTTCCACTCAGCAAGGACACTGAGGCACTCACGCCTAAATTGCTTTTTAGAGTCTAACAAATAAACACTGTGCTCTGAGTGGCTTTTAGAGCACAGCAGACTGCTAGAAAGACTTGTTCTTGTTTTCCTTTACAAGTATACTATCAATTTTAGAGAAACCAAAAGTTCAGATTATTCATAATTATTCATATTTTCAAATTTACTAAATTATTCATTTATTTGGCATCAGTGTAACGCGATTTCCTTTTCTACTTTCAGACTATAGTGACAATGTAACAATTTATTCCTAAAAATATGGCAAAAAAAAAATTCATCTGTCTGTTGAAAGTATAATGGAGTGTTAAAAATAGATATCCAAAATCACAAGTCCAAAATCTAAACTTCACCCAAAGTATAGTAGTTCATAGTAGTTCATATATATATATATATATATATATATATGTATATTATTTTTTTAATTCAAACCCTTGTTTACAGCTAAAATAGGAATTCATAATCCATAATAACGCTTCCTCCAGTGAAAAAGTCCATCTCCTGTTGTCCTCTCACATCAAAATCCACTACTGTTTTTGCTGTTTGTTTTGCTGTTTTCTGTGAATATTTCTCTCCTGATTCAGTCTAAATGACTTTTTCACTGGTGAAAGCAACACTTTAGATAGATGCAAATTTTTTTTAAACTAATATTATCACAATGGTTGATTTCAATGTTAATGAGGGAATTATGATGTTGCACAGTAGCCGTAACCAACTAAATAACTTTTTCATCTGATTTGTTCAGGACAAATTGTGCTCTGTATTTTCACATTTCACTATTCTTTTTCTTGTGTAATCCCCTATCAATGTCTTGCAGAATGCGTTTGTGCTGTTGTTCAGTATACCACCCAGCCTCTGTTTAACCATATAATATAAGCATGATCGTCCTTTCTGTGCTTTAGAAGCACATGTGCAATGCACACAGATGAGCCACTTATGCACAAAATAATAGCTAATTTTTAATCAGCTGCTTTGTAATTCTTCTCAGTGTGAAGGAACAAAGGTATATCATTACAATTCTACAGCAAAAACTGAGTACTCAAAAACAAAGCATGAGATGTTCTTAAATAAATATTGGCAATCATTGTTCTATTGTTAATTATGGGTCTATACATATTGCAAAATGAGAAAAAAATTCAACAAAACCTACCCATCCTTTCATAATTTCTTTACCAAGACCTGCAGATACAGCGACATAGTGGCTCCCACTATAATTAAAGTGACGTAATCCACATAGGAAGAAAGAGAATATCATTTTTAATACTGAAACAGGCAGATTGGAAATTTTTGATGGGATAATTTTCTTTCCCAAACTAGTTCCTTCTTAGAAATGATTAGCATCTGTAAGGAACTATTACATTAAAAGGGTTCAGAGTAATTAGAGAGACTGTTGTACTGGAGCAAGGTCATTTTGATATATCCAGTGCATTGACACACAAGATTTATTTATTTCTTTATTTGTATTATGAGAGTAACTCAATTATCTGAGAAGCTCTGTATACAGTGGTTGAAAAAAAAATGTCACTACTTTAGGTCAAAATGTCAAAGCAAAATGCTTATTGTAAAGAACATGTTTGGTGTGAGATTTACTTTGAAACAGTTTTCACAAGAAAATTTCACAAGAAAGCACATTGAATTAAACTTGAAATTTTGAAGTAGAAAACTTGAAATAGTATTTTCCTGAAAAACATCCAAAAATCTTAGCCTTTTTCATTGTAAACAAAAGTTATAGACAAGCATGTAGTGCTTTTCCACATTTAGTGATTCTTATCCTTTTCAATTCTTTCTTTCCCTCCCAATGTAAGAATTTAATTATGAAATGTCCATTTAATATTTTAAATTTGAGAAATTTTGAAAGATCACAGTTTGAGACATTGTTGGTATTTGTTCCGAAATCTCTGAGATTAGTAGATCTATAAACAAGCAAAATGTAATTTGTGTTTTTCCAGTAAAACTTAAAGGTGACGTCAGGTGAAAAAGTAAAATTTTCATCTTTTTTTTTTTTTTTTTTTTTATTTAGTTAGGTTTCTGGTGTGTCTACCAGCCCAGAAAAGGTGAAAATAAAAACATGCAGCCAGCTTGTTATGGGCTGTCTGAGTCTTATACTGTAATCCAGCAAGTTGTTTCAATCTGCAGCCGGTTTCTATGTAGATAGCTAGCTTTTTGAATAAGACCACCTCCAAGCCATATATGGAGTCCAAGGCAGCGATTCACGTGACTTGTTTAGACGCGCTCCACAGAAGAAAGGGGTGGAGTGAGCAATAGCTCATTATCATTTAAAGAGTCATGCACTGAAACAGAATACTTATTTATTGTCCTTAAGTACAGTTTTAGAGATTCCCCATCCTGGATCTGCATCGCCTGAATATTTCCTTTTACAAAGGGAAGTTCAAGAGGCTGACGCTAAAAGCTATTCCGGCCCAGATTCGTGAAGGGAATAGGTTCATCACTGGAGACCTGAAGGATGCTTATTTTCATATTCAGGTTGTTCAGCAACACAGGAGGATCCTCAGATTCCCTTTTTTGGGGAAAGGCATGCCAATATCGGGTTCTTCCATTTGGTCTGGCTTTGGCTCCATGGACATTCACAGAGTGTATGGATGCTGCTCTGACACCGCTGAGGCTCCAGTGCATTTGTGTGCTCAACTACCTGGACAACTGGCTCATGCTGGCCCAATCAAGGGAGTTTGTGTGTCGAGACAGGGACATTCTTCTTCCCCACCTTCGGTCTCAGGCTGAATGCCCAGAAGAGTGTTCTCACTCCTTCTCAGCAGATGATTTCCTTGGGGTACAGCTTGATTCTGTCTCAATCCGGTCCTGTTTGGCTCCAGCTCAAGTCTACGGTGTCAGAACATGTTTCAAA
Source organism: Carassius carassius (assembly GCF_963082965.1). Classification (NCBI taxonomy): domain Eukaryota; kingdom Metazoa; phylum Chordata; class Actinopteri; order Cypriniformes; family Cyprinidae; genus Carassius; species Carassius carassius. The sequence goes on from NC_081800.1 coordinate 24,651,462, forward strand.
AGAGTATCAAATGAGATCACCCCTCATAGCTGGCCCTCCACCTGCTGAGAGTGACACACAGTTGCTTTCACAACTTTTTGCAAGTTTGTTTCACTGAGAGCAGTTCATGTCCCAGGGGCTCTGAACTTCACAGTGGACTTCCTGTCGAGGGAGATCGGTAGTAACCTCTGGTCTACCTGCTGATGTTCAGGAAAACATCTATAATGCTAAGGCTGCTTCCACTACGAGGTTTTATTTTTCCAAGTGGAAAAGTGTTGGTGTTCACCTCATGTATCCAGTCAACTGCCAAATTTGTTCAATACTGGAATTTTTTGCAGGAGAAGTTTGCGGCTGCCACAACTTTGAGGGTTTATGTCACAGCTATTGCTGCTCGTCGGGATTTGGACAAAGTCCCCTTAGATAGGCATTGTCTAGTCTGTGTTTATGCATAGGATTAGGCATTTGAGACCTGCGTGCCTTGTCAGTGTTCCTTCCAGGGACTTGTCTATCATCCTGGAGGGCTTATCAGAGTTACCTTTTGAGCCTTTGGAGTCTGCTCCCAACCAGAATCTGACCCTTAAGTTGACGCTTCTGTTGGCACTGGCTTCTATCAAGTGCGTAGGGGATTTGCAGGCTCTCTCTGTAAGTGAATCATTCATTGTGATTGCTCCAGGCCTTGTTAAGGTATTTTTCTTATTTGGGTTTCTTATTGGGTTAGGGACGCTATCTCACTTGCATATGAGGTGCAAGGTCTCTCTGCAACATTTGGGCTCACTCTACCAGGAGTGTTGCTTCCTCGCATTTTCAGAGGAGTACCCCTGGAAGATATCTGTTATGGATTTTCCACTGGGGCAGTGCAGCCTGGTTCCCAATTGGGCTTTGGCTTTGGCAAAGAAAAGTGGTATGTGTGATGCCAGGCTGGTCCTCCCCTCACAATTTTATCAGGTTTTATAATCTGGATTTAGATGTGGCTCCTGAGTCCTGGGCTCTGGTTTTAGCCTGGTCTATTTTGTTTCAGGCCAGAAGTGGCAGCGCTTAGATTGGCAAGTTCGTGTAGAGTTCAGTGAACCTATGTAAATGAACATCTCGGGTTACTTGTTTAACCCATGTTCCCTGAACAGGGAATGAGACACTTCTTCTCAAGAAAAGACCACTCACACGTCTCTTAGAGGATTTCCCAATCAATCAACTTCTGACCAATACATTTTTTATCTGAGATTTTTCAGTATCCTCATCCATGCCGTATTTATGGCATGCTCATCTGTACTGACACAAACAAAAAAATTGCACACAAATGCCCTGCTTGATTGGTGTAACAGCCTGCAAAACGAAATAGATTCTGATAGAGGGCATTTTGAAATTAAGTTGTGCTGTGGAAGGTCATTGTATTTTTTTTTATTTAAATTGCAACTGAATGGAAACAGGAATGCATTGATAATAAAACATAATTTGCATACATGCAACAATAAATGTGTTTCTAACAGGCCATTTCTGTTGGACAAATAATTGCTTTAAAATTAAAAATTAAATTATATGAGCCCCATTTGCATTGATTAAATCCACATTCAATAATATGATTATGTAAAATAATTGTACCCATGCCTATACCACCGTTTGAGCTGGCATGCATATTTATACTTAAATTTATAATTAAATCTTTGTGTAAAATTATGCATTCAAGTTTGGGACATTTCTACATTTACACATTTGCATTTATCAGCAACCACTCATCGAAACAGAAATTAAAATCGTATATATATATATATATATATATATATATATATATATATATATATTCATATTTATAATTGTGTATTAGTCTGTGAGCAGTCTATGGAGTCTAGTCATGGCTCTGAGTTTTAAGATGGATTATTGAGTCCTCTGCTCTCATAGCATAGCACAAAACCAGCAAAGCTTAAAGCAAAGAGGCTTTCTCAGAGTCCTGACCATGGGCCAAACATCCAAACACTGAGAGAGAGAGATTTGGGCATTTTCACAAGGCAGTTTCTTTAGTTTCAGACTGTGGCCTGCTCAGTGCCAGTAAAGAGAAGTGCTGCTGCAAACTCAGTATGGATTGCAGCTGTTTCCTGCTTAAATGTATCCTTTCTGTTCTGTTCAATAACTGGTTACTACTTTTGTGTTGTGGATCAAACCGGCAAGAAATGGTACCACGTAAAAACAGAAAAAAAAGAAAAGATATATATATACAAAAAAAAATAATAATAAAAAAAAAATATATATATATATATATTTTTTTTTCTTTTCTATTTGACATTTAGAAATATTAAAGGGTTAGTTCACCCAAAAATGAAAATTAGGCTGTGTTTTACTCACCCCCGATGCATCCTAGGTCTATATGACTTTCTTCTTTCAGACGAATCCAGTCAGAGTTATATAAAAAATTGTCCCAGCTATTCCAAGCTCTATCATTGCAGTCAGTGGGTGTTGCAGTTCTTCAGTCCAAAAGAAGCAAAATTGGCAGGAACTGGAACACGCTGACATATACACCGATCCAGAGCATCCCAAACATGCTCAATGGGTGATATGTCCAGTGAGTATGCTGGCCGTGCAAGAACTGGGATGTTTTCATCTATTACAAATAATAATAATACATTTAGCAAGACTTAGCAATAAATAATGTGAAAGAATCTGGAACCGTATATTGATTTATGTACAGAATTGTGCATTTTTACTCATATTTTTACTTTAAAAAATTTGAGATATGCATGTGTATTTCCATAAAACTTGAGAAGGCAATAATTACAGATGTAGAATGATTTGAATGATGATGGAAATGAATTACAGAACACAGAATTACAGGAATTACAGAAACACAGGTAATGATTCATATGTTAGCTGTTTAAGCTGGAGATGGCATGGGGGAAAAATAGTTTTTAAGCTTAGATGTTCTAGTGCGCAGAGATCTGTAGCGTCTGCCTGAGGGGAGAAGTGCAAACAGGTTGTGTCCGGGGTGAGAGGGGTTTTTGATGATGTTACCTGCCAGTTTCTTCACTCTGGAGTTGTACAAGTCCTGAAGACTGGGCAGTTGCACACCAATGATCCTTTCTGCGGTCCTAACAATCCACTGCAGACTTATTGGGCCCTATTTTAACAATCTAAATGCAAAGTGTAAAGCGCACGGCGCAGGTGCACTCAGGGCGTGTACAAATCCACTTTTGCTCTTTTAATGGCGAAAAAACGGTTGGCGCGCCCGGGCGCATGGTCTAAAGGGGTTGACCCTATTCTCTTAATGAATAATGGGTGTTTTTTGGGCGTAAAATGCCATGACGGATTTGCTATTTCCGCGGCGGAATTTGGCAAGCGGAAAGACAGAACGCGTCTCCGAGATGAAATGGAGCTGCTTGTGTGTGAGCAAATAGATAGCCTAATCCTGATACATGCGATGACTATCCATTATGACATGTAGGCATTTATATATATATTTATACATTTATTTAGCCTACAAAAAAATTCCAATGCATTGCAATCCTTTCATTTTTTATATTTGGCATGTTTGTGTGCTGCTGTGCATCCCTGTGTTTAATAAGCAGTGTTGTGGACCCGCCTATACTAACACGCTCTTTAAATAACAAAGAAAAATCAATGTGCCAGACTTCAGACCAGATTTGAGTTGGTCTATGGCGCAGTCTATTTTCAGCTCCTTAAAATAGCATTGCGCCTGAGCACACCTCTTTTTTAGACCAGCATGCCCATGGGCGCACAAATGGGTCCAAATGCATTTGCTAATTAAACGACGTTGCGCTGAACGGGAAAATGCGACTGAAACTAGTAAACACACTTGCAGTGCACCTTGCGTCGAATTGCGCCTGGTGTATTATAGGGCCCATTATCTGATTTGCTGGCTGGCAGTTATCGAAGAGCCCAGAACCGACTCAGTAACAGCAGAGTAAAACTGTGTCATCTGTGCCTGGGACAGGTTGAACTTTTTCAGCTGATGAAGGAAGTACAACCTCTGAGAGATGAATGAGTCCTGAATGAGTCCACTGCAGCCACAGTGCCTTCCATGATGGTGAGTGGAGGGAGAGCAGGGGGGTTTCTCCTGAAGTCAATGATTTTTCTCCACAGTTTTGAGCGCGTTCAGCTCCAGGTTGTTGAGACCGCACCAGACAACCAGCTCTTTAACCTCCTGTCTGTAAGCAAACTCGTCACTGTCCTGGATGAGGCCGATGACTGTAATATCGTCTGCAAACTTCAGCAGCTTGAAAGAGGGGTCTCTATAGGTTTGTGTAGAAGGAGAAGAGCAGTGGGGAGAGAACGTAGCCCTGAGGAGCTCCTGTGCTGATGGTGCGGGTGTTGGATGTGATTTTCCCAGCCTCACTAGCTGCTGCCTGTCTGTCAGAAAGCTGTGATCCACTGACAGATGGAGGTGGGTACAGAGAGCTGTGTGAGTTTATTCTGAAGGGTGTCCGGGATGATGGTGTTGATAGCGGAGCTCAGATCCACAAACAAGATCCTTACACAAGTTCCTGGTTTGTCCAGATGTTAGAGGATACAGTGCAATCCCATATTGACTGCATCATCCACAGACCTGTTTGCTCGGTATGCAAACTGCAGGGGGTCCAGAAGGGGCCAGTAATGTCCTTTAAGTAGCCTAGCACCAGTCTCTCGAATGACTTCATGACCACAGATGTTAAAGCAACAGGTCTGTAGTCATTAAGTCCTGTGATTTTTGGTTTCTTGGGTAAGGGGATAAAAGTAGCCTTTAGGCTAAATCCACCAAGCCATATCAAGTATTCTCTCACATGTTCATATTCAAAAAAAAATCCTTCGAAAGTTGTGACTGATTAGTGTTTTGTTAAATGTTTTCTCTCTTTTCCACTCTAGGAAGTGAAATACTTCCAGTTTCCTGGAGAGCTGCTGATGAGGATGTTGAAGATGTTGATTTTGCCTCTGGTCGTGTCAAGGTAAGAATGCTCTCGATGAACAACAAGCTGATTTTATGTCTGTAGATCTTAATTCCTAGCTTGAAAAATTATATTTATGTTTATGCTACACTACCGTTCAAAAGTATTTGGCCAAAAATACATTAAAAACAGTAATGTTGTGAATATTTTTTAAATAACTGTTATTTTTATATGATCAAAGCTGAATCAGCATCATTACTCCAGTCTTCAGTGTCACATGATATTTTAGAAATCATTCTAATATGCTGATTTGCTGCTCAAGAAACATTTCTGATTATTATGATAAGTATACTAACCCAGCAATCCTGGCTATATCTCACACGCCTGCCATCAGCTCATTTCAATAAATCAATTTATTTTTCATTAAACAAATTGGCACAGCTGTGCTAAATTAAGAGCCTTTCTTGATTTAGCCATGTGCATTATGCTCACAACAAAAACCCTTTACACAAATACCCAGCTGCATTGCAATTAGCTGCAATCTTAGCAACCAGATATTAAAAAACAAGCCCTCCAAAGCGACCCCTGGTTTCTGTGCATTGGTATAGTATAATGTGTAGCTATTATATATTTATTTAACACAGCCATAAACTTGGAATGTCACATTTTAAGACCAATAAACATTGGTCCACTGATGCAGAGAGGAGTGTGAACTGCAAAGAAGTGACTGAGGCGTCTGCCATCAATGGAAACACAATCTGTATAGTCCACTGACACCATTTCTGAGAAAAGCCCATTCAGTTCCTGGAAGCACAGAGCTCTTGATATGCTTTTAAAGTATCTTGCATAAGTGAGGAGAAGAACACATCCTGGTATTCATAATGACCAATCATATATCATATATACACAGTGGAGATAAAAAATTATAGAACAATCTATAAATACTTGATTTCTTTTCTGAAATATAGTTAATATATGTGCAGTTTTCTGTTCAGCTCATTAAATGTTTTTTTTTTTTTTATCATGTAGAAAGAATGCCATACTCAAATCTTGATCATGTTCTTGTATAATAGTTCTAGTATTTTCATTTTTCTCCTGATGAGCCTGAAATTTAAATGTGGCAGTATGTCTAGTTCAATTAAGATGGTCTTGTAATGAACGCCTCATATTCATAAACTAACTGTTATGGTCAGTCTAGTAATCCTTACCAATAACCTTAGTTAACCTACCAATCAAATGACCATAACTTCTGCTATTAATCTTTCAATGTATTATTTAAAAGTTTTCTCATAAAATTTTGTTTTGTGTGAAACAGGTCAGATGAACAGTGTGACGCTTTAGTGCATCCCATTCAAATTGACTTATATTTAATCAATATAATCGATCACAATTTCACCCCTAAAATTTCCAGAATCCCATCTGTAAAAAGCTTCAACTCTAATATGTCAATAAAATGAAACAAAATTTGTAGAAATTCTGTATGTTCTAGAAATTACTGCATATTTAATTACTTATGACTAATTTGTATATACTGTAAGCACAACATTTACAAAAACTTGTGGTACAAAAACAAATGTGTATAATTCTTAATCAGGGAATTTAATTATTAAGTTATTTATTTAGTTTATGAATTATGCCTTTGCCTAGCACAAACCAGATGAAGTGAAATTAAATACAGTATTGTTTGAACATATACATTTACACTAAATGCAAACAATTAAAATAAAAAAGAAACATAATATGTATAACTTACATAATTTGTCCAAACGAACTAATTCGCCAAAGTTAGTCACAATTTATATGAGTTTTGGCTATGCCAGGAAAAAATATCATGGTTTGTGGACAAGTGATGTGCAAAAGTGATGCTCAATCATGCAACCAAACATTGAGAGTATTTTGACCTTTGACCCTTTATAATCAAACACTCCATCAGAACTTTCACTAGTATTTGCCCTGAGTTTGAAAAGCTAATTTAACTATCGCAGTCACAAAACATAGAATTAAAATTCTGTAAAATATCTCTGGGTAATTTGATAGTGAGGCTTCCATTAGCATCTCTGTTTGTAATTGGTTTACATAAATTTTGCATCAGTTTGTCCATTGTAGAGTTCTTTTTGTCACCAGTGAAACTGAGGGATGGAAGTAAACCAGCCAGGTTACTCTTAGCCATTTTAGCATCCGTCTGATGCATTAGAGGAAGTCGATTTTAAGACTAAGAAACAAAATAGTTTGATGCAGTTTGGAGTGTTTACTGCTTCTTCAATTACCCTCTATGGTCTTTTTATAAATACCCTCTAATGACTTCTCTTGGTTGAAAATCTCTCTTGTATGTGAGCTTCTGACATGTAGTTAGTCTGTTGTAAGCCAGAAGTGCACTTGATGTCTTGAGACTGAAATGGCCATCATTTATTTGTTTGTTGGCATAAAAACATGTCAGATTGAACATAATTGTCTTCTGTTAAAATCAGTGTTGTGTCTGCTTGCGTGTTCACGGCCGCTTGATGAACTTTCAGCTTTTGATTTGGTGAGTTTTCAACAATATGGATCAATCTAGGACAGGGTCACTGTTTTTTTCTAAAACGGGCTGTTTACCAGCGGTCTGACCTCAGTAATGAAGCAAGATCCTGTCAATTATCCATCTGTAAGGAATACCAAATGCCCTGAGGGCTTTAATTAGTGGGAAACGGAAAAGTTTTCACGGATTGCTTTTAAATATGCATTACAAGTCATCAGACTGCATTTTGTTCTCTGTGTTCAATTTACAATTCACTCTTGGGGTTTAAAAGTCAGTTAATATTCAGTAATGTCATCTATGTAATGACACTGGCATTATCAAACGAGAACAAAATTTAAATTGAATTGAGCTGGAACTGAATTTAATCAACACTGAAATGATTTGAGCTGAAAAGTAACACTATTGTCTTCTGTAAAGTTGCTTATATCTGAATTGAACTCATTTCCTAATTGATTAACTTTATTGAAATTAACTGAAACAAACTGAGCTGAATAATTAAACTACATTTTGCAGAGCTGCTTTACATCTGAAATTGAATTAGCTTCCTCAGAAATCTGGAAAGAGAAAAAGATACAGGCAGAAACAGTAAAAGTGCATTATGTATCCCAATATGAAATGTACTTGACCTCTAATTTGCAGTGTAAGGGATGAATCCCTTTTAACTTCATATTGACTGGGTATTCAATAATTCAATCATACAATCTAATTTTACACAAAATTAGATTGTAAACAACCGTGATTAACAAAAAAAATTACATTTCTTTTTAATAATTCAGTATTCCAGAACTTATAACTGAATATATTGTGCAAAAAATGTATAAAGCAGAGCTATATTAATGATTTTATTGGTAAAATGTAAGATAGAAAAGTATCAGTTCATAGGAACTTCATCTGAAAACAAACTTTTTGTTGCCGGACCATTCATAAGAGGAGCATCTAAAACAGATCATGTTTAAACTGAAATGAACTATTGATTTAAATTTCTTTTTTTTTTCACTAGGCATGATTTTCAGGCTCTTTTATTCTTTCTTTCTGAGTCTGGTATTGATGAATATCTCCCAGGACATTGTGAGAGCCAGTAACTGATGCCAGTAAATCTGATTTCAAGATCTTGGCAGTTAAGCATTTCTAATCAAAATACGCCGATATGACGCATTTCCATAATCAACTTTGGTCTTGTAAACTGTTTAACAGGCAACATCTTTATCCATTCAGTAGATCTAATGTAGTCATTTGTTCTTAAAAGTGAAATCTATTTGGCACAACAATAAAAAAATAAAACAAAATGAAACTAAATATATTTACCAATCATGTCACCGATTCAGTACACAAAGCCTTACTATAGAAGTGCATAAGATTTTTTTCATTCTTATGTTGATCCAAATTAGCTTTCCTCTGTGCAACACACACACACAAACACACACAGACACACACACACACAGGCCTGGATTGGCTAATCGGGAGCACCGGGAAAATTCCCGGTGGGCCGGTATGTTTTTTTTGCTCCGAGGGCCGTTGTTGTCATGGCACTGGGTTGAAATATATATATAAATATATATTATAAGGTAACGTTAGTTAGGAGCAGTTCAAGATGCTAGCGACATTGCAAAACAACGTTGTTTGCAAACCACCGCTCATGTATCAAACTTTTTCTTGTAGCTCTTCAGCAGCAGCCGCCTCTAGTCCAGTTTTTCTGCTAACAGTCAAGAGCAAGGCCCAGTAACGTTACCAAGCTCCAGTCATGAGCCCAACACACCAGAATGGGCAGGTAGGATTGTCATTTAGAAGAACCAATAGTAATGAAGAGCCTACTCAATGAAAAATGCCCAAGATAATTAAAGGAGCATTGCGTAGGTTCTGAAATTTCTAACCGTTACTGACACCAGTGGCCGTTAGAGGAACTGCAGCCAGTCTCATAGTGGTTCTCAGTACGCATGCTCTTTTTTTTTTTTTTTTACTTACGAGGAGTGTCCGTGGGTGTCTGAATTGTGCTGGAGGCTGGTCGCTTCTTTCCATCCGCAGAGTCCATTTGAAAACACTATTGCCGCTGCTTACTATAGACGGTTTCAACGGCAACAACATAAACAAACGTTACTGCACATATGCGCTTTTGTGGCCCTAACTTAACTTCCGGTAGACTTCCAAATAGAATCAATAACAACAGCCAAGTCCCTCTAGAGTAGATTTTTTTTTGATAACAAACAAAATATGTTTGCTGTGTAAATCAGGTGGACTTGGTGAAAATGCAAATTAATTATTTCAAAGCAGGAGATGCATAAAGCGCGAGAAATAGAGGTTTCCCCAGTAACAGCAGTAAACAAAGCAAAGCTACGCTCACAAACGCTGCGTTATCAGGCATATAACATGCAAGTCTTCCTTCAGAAATAGTCATATAAAAACACCCGTGCCTCGTTTTGATATTTAAACATATAAATTGAAGGAATTATTATTATGATTAAACGTGCAGTACGTAACGTTACTCATGTTTATTTACAACAAAGCCCTTTGGAAAATCGATCAGTTTTAAAATCGTGGCGAGTCTTCAAAAATAAATAAATGTATGGGGAACACATCCCGCAGCACAACCACCTGAGGCCAACTTCAGTCTACTCATCACCTTGACTTTAACTGCGTTTGTAGAAAGCACTGCAGCCAGACTGATATACACAACACAGACCGGAAGTTAACTTAGGTCCAGGCGCGTGCGCCCGATGAAACCGTCTGGCTGGCGTGCCTTACGATTGTAAGCTCAAGTAGACGAGAACGCGCATGACGTCACATTTTGTGAATTTTCACGCCAATTCGGGCCCGACTCCTCCACAATTGAGCCTACAGGCTGATAGAGGCAACCGTGGTGGACAGTCGAGGTGTCATTCTTTTTTTTTCCATCATGGTTGGCTCATAAGTGTACAAATGAAAACTCTATCTTAAAGATTTTTTTTAAGTAAAAACCTCCACATAGCTCCTTTAATGATACCTGATGATTCAGCAATACATTAATGAAACTGAGATACTGTCATTAGAAAGTGCAATACATTTTATTTGGATATTTATGAATACTAAATCTTAAAGAAAAGAGATTCTTAGGGCCGTTTCATAGTCAACGCATCTGTACACATACGCGTCCCCGAGGCTACGCATCGTTACGCTTCGGCCGCCATTATGCGTTGGTGCGTAGCCAAATGTGTCGTCCTAGTTTTTGATACGCGACGTGCCGATACACGCAATACTATGCGTTGTCGGTGGGGGCGACATTGCAAGTATTGTACATTAATTCAAGTATATTGTGTTTACAGAAGAAGAGGAAAAATTATGCAAACTTAATGGCCCTATCTCTGCGTTGCCTTTGTTGCCGCCGATGTAAAATCAGCAACAGAATACACTCCTTTTCAGTTGCTGAATATCACGCGACCCGGCTCTACTAATATCACCCTGACTCTACTACCCCCTGTTGCGTGAGCGGTGTATTGCATACACGCATCGCCCGTGATGCTTGCGTCCACTGTTTAGACTATGAAACGGAGCGCGTCGCTCGCGTTGCTTGCTTGCGTTTCTCGCATTGACTATGTAAGGGGCCTTACACTATCCTGTCATTTACTGTTCTAATAAATCTTCACTGTGAAGCAAAACTTAGGCTATTGTTTTTGCACTGAATTGGAAATTATGATGTTTTTAAAAATACAATGAATTACAAGGCTGTAGGGAATTATATTCTGAGGTTTTAATTACATTATTTTAATATAGTCAGTTGTGAACTAAAGTGGGCCGGTCTAAGGCATGAAACTCTAGGGCTGAAAAGGAGTCCCAATCCGGCCCTGCACACACATGTTTGTTTTTGTGAAAAGTGGGTTCATCCCATAGGCGTAACGGTTTTTATACTGTACAAACTGTATATTCTATGGCCCTTCACCAACCCTACACCTAACCCTAACCCTCACAGAAAACTTTGTGCATTTTTACTTTCTCAAAAAAACTCATTCTGTATGATTTATAAGCGTTTTGAAAAATGGGGACATGGGTTATGTCCTCATAAGTCTCCATCTCCTTGTAATACCTGTGTCATACCCATGTCATTATACAGAGTTGTGTCCTGATATGTCACAAAAACAAGAGCACACACACAGACACACACAGACACACACACACACACACACACACACACACACACACACACACATATATATAAAGCAGCAAAAAACAGTGACTGTATCATAAATATTCAATATATGTGCATTGTCCTATGGATAAGCACAGCCTTGAGTAGGATTAAACTTTGAACCACATACAATTTATGTAAACACACACAAAATATGTCATCAGACCACATCTTCAAAGGTCTTTCAAGCTTTATAAAGAATTAAAACGCCCCATAATTATCCTAAAATAGTCCACACAGCTTGTGCATTCCTAGTGTTAGTTCTAGTTTCAGTTTTGTCTAAGGAGCAAACCCAAATCGACATCTTGACTATTAGAGTTCAAGTGAGAAGATGATTTATGAATGAATCTTTTTTTTTTTTTTGAGTCAAATCTTTTCATTACCAGTCTGAATGAGTTGTTTATTTGAACTCAAGTTCAGCTCACAGACTCATTGACCAAATATTTTAATTGAATAATGACTTAAACATCAGTCTGTTTTTCAAGTAAAGCCTTTGTATGATTTTAAATTAGTGGCATGAACCACTATTATGATTATTCTATGGTGCTTCTAGGTCTTTTTAGGATCTTGAAAGCATCAGCTTCTGTTAATTGTGTGCAACTGACATACCAACCAATATGCAGTTTGTGTGTGTGTGTATGTGTGTGTGTGCGTGCGTGCGTGTGTGTGTGTGTGTGCGTGCTTGTGCGTGCGTGTGTGTGTGTGTGTGTGTGCACATTTTTGTGACATATCAGGACATAGATTTATATTATGAAAAGGGTATGACTTAGGTATTACAAGGAGCATGTGACTTTTCAGGACATTACCCCATGTCCCCACTTTTCAAAACACATAGAAATCACACAGAATGGAGTCTACTGACAATCTGAAATAGCACAATGTTTCCTGTGAGGGCTAGGGTTAGGTGTAGGGTTGGTGTAGGGTGATAGAATATACAGTTTGTACAGTATAAATTAGTACTTTATTTATTTTGCATTAAAAATATTGAACCTGATTGGTTGAATAATCATTCTTTGAATGAAAATATCATTCTTTCTGACCAGTTCAGAAAATTTTATCCACACATGCTCAAACAATTCACAGCTTTTATTTCCATTTAGAAATGCCAGAAGAAGGGTGTTAAAACACACACACACATACATACAGAGAGAGAGAGACAGAGAAACTGTGCCTCATTTTGCAATAGAGGACATAGTTAAATGAGATGGAGAGCATATCTCAATAAATGTATTTATTTTTCCAGCATACTAAAGCCCATAATAAAACACGAATCAACACAGTTTGCCTAGCATCACATTTGCTGTATTGACTAACAATGTTTATGTAGGTATCAAATCTGTCAAAATCTCTTAACCAGTCACTGCTCTATTTGCCTTTAAATCGCCTTGCCAAGTTATACAGTAGATTCCACCGTTTTGAATAGTGATCGTTATTTCTAATGTACAGCATTGTCAGGCTTTTTTTTTTAAAAACAATTCATTTAAACAAGTCCAAACAACAACAGCATATTTATTTTATTTATTTTCGAGAAATGTGCCTTTCTTTCATTATTGGGAGAGTTTTTATGTTGTTAAGATTCGCATAGATATGCTGATCATCTGCGATCACAGCAGAGCTGAAGCACAACTCATGTGAGGACCAAAATACTAATTGAAATTCTAATAATTATTATTATTATTATTATTATTATTATTATTATAGGCCTAGCTAGACCTAACTTATGTTAAAAATTTATCTTTGTATACATTTTGTGAGACTTATCTGTTTTATGTTCATATAAAAACTGTTATAAATAAAATTATAAAAAAAAGAAAAAAAGAAAAGAAAAAGAGTGCTCTTTTTTAGAAAGATTTAAAGAAATAGTTCACGATTTACTCACTATGTCGGTCTGGTATGAAATCCTCTTGACCTTTCATTTAAAACTTACCTTTCTGACTCGAATAATTGTAATTATTTATGTGTGTGATTCCAATAAATGTGAAAGTGAATAAAAGTTTAAGATAAACGTTTTCCATTAATTTATCAACTCCATAGCTTAGTAACTCTATTGAGGTTATATATTTTATTATATATATACACTGTTAGACTTTGCCGTAATTTTACAGTAACTTACCGCAAAAAAGCCCTGTAAAATACCATTTATATTATTTACGGTAAACTACTGTAATATGCACTGCATTGTGGGTATTTTGTATGAATTTTACAGTAACTTACTGTATATGGTCATTTACAGTACTTTACTGTTTACGCAAAAGCAGTAGTGCTACTGTAAATGAAGAAGACAGATATCTATACATACAATTAAGTTGTATGCCTTTTTGTATGCAAATTGCCTTTGTCATTGTGTCCACAACTTGTATTACTCATAGGGCTATATGCATATTGTATTAATGTTTTAGGCCTATTAAAATGTCATATGATAATGTTTTATAGTTTTTTCCGTCTTGTTCTGCAGATGAAAATCATAAAATTATTCTCATTTCACACACTGGATGTTAATTTTAATAGTAGCATTTTCTCCAATAAAAACAACAACAACAACAATAATAATAATAATAATAATAATAAACGGAGCAGAAACAATAGGGTCCTCTCACCATCGGTGCTCGGGCCCTAATAATAATAGTAATCGACAGCTGGTTCCCATACAGGCAAATTAGGCATTTTTTGTTTTATTTTCATGCCAGGTATAAGAGCACAGGTGTGGTGATATTTAAATAACAACAATAATAATAATAATAATAATAATAATAATAATAATAATAATAATAATAATAATAATAATAATAATAATAATAATAACTTTGCTTAGACCTCACAAATTTTAAATTGTTGCTCACGTGCAAAGCCTGCGCAACAACCTGGCAGAATGTAAACTGATGTTTGTGTGACGTGTCGAGTGCGCGCAAAACTGACGTCTGTCAGAGTGGATGCTACTAGAAGCCAGCTTTTCTACTAGAAGCAAGTTTTTCTGAGGTAAGTACTTTTTACTTAACAAATTTATTTTATAAGTTACTTTTACAACGTAAACCATTACCAATATCAATTAAATATAGCTAAATTTATGAAGAAAGTAAATAATACAATCTAATAGGCTATTATTAACAGGACAGTCTGAAGGAACTTTTAGTTTTCCTCAAAAACTGCCGCTTTCATATCCCATTATGTCATACAGTTGACTGACTGCTTTTAGATGGACCCAATGTAGTATTTTCACAATGGTTTTCCGTATTTTTTAAGACCAGTTATGGTATATTTTACTCGTCATTTAAATGAATGCCGTTAAATGTGTGTGACGTTAGGCTATTTAAAGTAACGTTGGCGCGAATTCTCAAACGCACTCTGTCGCAGTCTCTCTCCCCCAGTCCACCGCAAGCAAGAGCACACTCAATTGATACTGAAATAATGTATTGGCGCAACAGATTTGGCAAGCGCTCCAGCTCCAGTGTATATTAGTGCTTATTTGTGTTCACTCTCTGGTGAATGGCAAATGAATCTTACAACGCATTTTGCAGCGGTGAGCATCAATGTAGCCATTCACAGACATAACGTTAGTTGTCTGGTCTCTTGAACGCAATGACCTATCAAAGGTGTTCAAGTTAGTCAGAATCTACTCACTGCTCACAACGCCATTTTAATTCAGTGCCGAATTATGTAGGCTCGCGAATCCTCTCATCAACAAAGTCTAGACACGATGTAAGAGGTTTATTGGACCGACAGCCAATTGAATGCTGCAAACTGTCTGGTTCACCGTGCGATTCACTCTGCACGTGACAGAAATATGACATGTTAAAATAGTAACGCTTTTAAAGCAATGTAAAGGCAGACCAATAGATTAATTGAAAAATATTCATTGAAAAATATTTTAGATATTCTATGCTGATTATTGGTAAAACTGATTTTCTTCTCCCTTTTTTCAGTGTTGATTGTCATCTGATTGTGTAAGTGATCCCAGATCTGTGATTTAACATGTTCATATAGTCATTACCCATGAATCATTGAGGAAAAATAATGTTTCTTCTTTTTCTCTTTTCCCTGTGTCATCAGGAGCTAACTACAGCCCAAAGGCTCTTTTAAGAGCCACAAGCACTGAGGATCTTTGGCTTTGTAAGTATGTTTTGACTATCAGTTCAGATGCATTAACATATTGTAATGCATAACTTAGGGCTTTACACTTACATTTCTTTTTAGGAGCACTTAGGTATTTTTTTTTATTTATTTAACCTTAATAAAAATTAAATAAAAAATAAAGTAAAACCCTGCCCTCTATTTAATATTCCGTTTCACATGGAAATACTTCACAACACTGGAGAAAAGTTGTTTGCAACTTTCTGTTCACTGGGACTTTAATGAGGCTCAGAAGGGGCATGAATGCATTTAAATGTATGATAACAATATGTTATGAGATTAATGTTTTAAATAGAAGGTTTTGAATATAGAAATATTAAATGATTTAAATAACTGAAAAAATACTTTAAAAATTAAACTAAAACTGCCAGTAGGGGACAGCAAGTCACTGTCTTTGTCACTGAACGATTCATTCAGTCAGTTCGTTCAAACGGCAGATTTATTCAGGAACAAAGCATGCTTTTTGAATGGGTCATTGACTCACTAGATTTGTTTGAAAACGCAGATTCATTCATAAACGAAACACCGCTGTGTAGTAGTGGGAAGTTTGGATCATTTTACTGACTCGGATATTTGAGTCTCGTTCAGCAAAATTAAAGAATCTTTTTCGAGTCATTTCGTTCATTTCAGAATAATATAAATAAAATGGCATGCAATGCAGCCAAAGCCAAATTATAAGAAACCAAAATGTTTTATTAATTGATTAGTTGTTGGGTCAATTTGTCCCTCCCGGTCAAATATTGCGAACTTTCTGCAAACAGCAACAACAATTTTAAGTTGTCAGTGCTGGCAAATGACCATGGTATAAGCGGGATTATCCATGGGTAGCTGTGCATTAAATGATTTAGGGTCATTTCGTTTTGGGTGGTTCTTTGCCTCCATGTCATTAAAATTGATAAATGCACAGGGCCGCTTTTAAAGATGACTACTATATGTGTTAACATTTAAGACCTGTGTTTGTTTTTAGATTCTTTGTCAGGATCAATCCTGAAGAGGGCACAAAGTGCACTGCAAAATTCGGTAAAAGCCGAAAGACAGGTGGAACTGTACAGAGAAAAGTTGCAGCCATCAACTCCCAGGTAGCAACATTCCTGCAGAGGCTTACGGAATTTGAATGGAAGACTGCAAATTAGGTAAGTTTCTAATGCAGGGCTGGACTGGGACAAAAATTTGGCCCAGACAGGCCACCACAATCAGTCAAACACCAAACACCAGTACACAATCTTTGCAGTTCCATTAAATATTTGTCCCTACTGTACTCAGGGTGCCTGTATGGAGCCAAAAGAGTCTCAATAAAGATAAATGCACACACTACATTCACATATGCACACACAGGATTCATACATGCACACACATGATTCATAAATACAAACACAGGATACACAAATGCGCACAAAATTTACAAATGCACACACAAAATTTAAAAAGCACAGAAGATTCACAAATGCATACAAATTCAGAAATGCACACAAAATTCAGAAATACACACACAATTCAGAAATGCAAACAACATTTACAAATGCGCTCAAGATTCACAAATGCACAGGACAAGATTCAGAAATGTATTTCTGATGCACACACACATATATCTGCTAAATGCTTGCGGTCTGTGAACTTCACTGCCTTTTTTTAAACAGGGAATGATCTGCAACCAATCAGATATCTCCCTTGTTTTAGCCAATCACAAGAACGCACTCCACGGGGGATTGTTTACTTATAAGCCAATCACATGAACACGTTCACACAGCGCGATATGCCTGTGGTGCAGCATATTATAGCCTACTTATTTATGAAATTGTATGAAAATACAGATGTTTAGATTACAATTCAGGTTTATTTATTATTATTTTTTACAAAATATAAATTTAAAAATGTCTCAATACATAAAGCCCAGTGACTGCAGAAAAAAAGTTAACCATGGATTCATAAATTTGCAATAAGCAATTATTTCATTTTATTGAAATATTTTAATGAAAGTTAAAAAAAAATTACACCTTTTTGAATATTTAAATATATCTAAATATTCTTTTGGATGCAATATAGAAGTCACTTTAATTATAATATTCGGTTCTTACATGAAGAGAGAGTCAGTGGTCCACTGCGAGAGGAAAGTGACTCTCCGACTGCGAAAAGTGGGTCTCCGGCTGCGTGAGGAAAGTGAGTCGTTCGCTGCGAGAGGAAAGTGAATCGTTCGCTGAGGAAAGTGAGTTGCTCTCTGAGTGAGGAAAGTGAGTCGTTCGCTGCGTGAGGAAAGTGAGTCGTTCGCTGCATGACTCGTGAGGAAAGTGAATCGTTCGCTGCGAGAGGAAAGTGACTCTCCGGCTGCGGAAAGTGAGTCTCCTGCTGCGCAAAGTGGGTGTCCGGCTGCGCAAAGTGGGTCGCCGGCTGCGTGAGGAAAGTGAGTCGTTCGCTGAGGAAAGTGAGTCGTTCGCTGCGAGAGGAAAGTGACTCTCCGGCTGCGCAAAGTGGGTCGCCGGCTGCGTGAGGTAAGTGAGTAGTTCGCTGAGGAAAGTGAGTCGTTCACTGCGTGAGGAAAGTGAATCGTTCGCTGAGGAAAGTGAGTCGTTCGCTGCGTGAGGAAAGTGAGTTGTTCGCTGAGGAAAGTGAGTAGTTCGCTGATTGGCTTATAAGTAAACAATCCCCCACGTGGGGTGCATTCTTGTGATTGGCTAAAACAAGGGAGATATCTGATTGGTTGCAGATCATTCCCTGTTTAAAAAAAGGCATTTGTGTGTCGAGCCAAGTCAGGGGAGTCTCAAAATTCACACACAAATGCAGTGAAGTTCACAGACCGCAAGCAGTTTGTAAATCAAGATATATGTGTGTGTGCATCAGAAATACATTTCTGAATCTTGTCCTGTGCATTTGTGAATCTTGAGCGCATTTGTAAATGTTTTTTGCATTTCTGAATTGTGTGTGTATTTCTGAACTTTGTGTGCATTTGTGAATTTTGTATGCATTTGTGAATCTTCTGTGCTTTTTAAATTTTGTGTGTGCATTTGTGAATTTTGTGCGCATTTGTGTATCCTGTGTGTGTATTTATGAATTATGTGTGTGCATGTATGAATCCTATGTGTGCATATGTGAATGTAGTGTGTGCATTTATCTTTATTGAGACTCTTTTGGCTCCATATGCCTGTGGATCCTTTAAAAGTCTTAATGTCTTAAATTTGTTAATGAAAAGATAAGGCCTTAATCAGCGTCAAAATGTCTTAAATCCAGGTTTCAAAGGTCTTAAAATGCAACCACAGAGAAGATTAACATTTTATTTGCACTTGTTGCTTTCTGAAATGTTAAATCCATGTCAATGCATTGCATGTTATGACTGCTTAAAGTTACTGATGCATTTGAGCAATAAAGAAATGTGGGTAAATGAGAAAAAGGCAAAATGCAAAAATGTAAGTTATTAAAATTGCAATAAACCATGCAAGATATCTCAATTTAGCACTTGCATACTGACAGGCAGCACTTTGTGCACACTCATTCGAAGAGTGAGCACACAGTCTGTCAACATTCGAGCACCCATTTCAGTTCTGTGCTTTTACAGATCAAATACACATATGTATGTGTCAAAATGCATGACCTGAATAGTATTCACGTAAGCCCAGAAATTGAATAGTCCACAATCATGTCTTAAGTGAACGTAAATAATAGGGAATGTAATGAATATCAACCTTCATATTCATCCGGAAGAAGGAGGCGGGAACCGGCGGACAATCAAAAACATTTTAATAACAAAATAAACACAAAACAGCGCACCAGCCCCTCACGGACGACTGGTGCGCATAAAATAAAAACCAAAACACAACTAAAAGCCCAGGCCTGGTCCTCTCTCGTCCTTCACTGTCGTCGCTCCAGTTTTATATCCTTCCATCTCCTCCATGGGCCTCGAGACCGGTGGGTCGAACAGGTGTAGTTCATCTCCAATCACTCCCCCGGCCTCGCTCCCATGTCCCTCGGCCCCGCCCCACTCGTCACATACCCCCATCGCCCCTCGCAGGCCGGGGGGTACTCCCGAGACTGCGCTCTACTCCCCCCCCCCCTCCCTCCGGGGCCGCTCACGGGGACCTGCGGGAACCTGGGGGTAGGACAGACGAGGCGAGAGAAAAGGAGATGGAAGGAGGAGCGACAGAGACGAGAGAGGGGAGAGAGGAAAAAAAAAAAAAAAAAATTCCGGTTCCCAGACGCACCGCTGCTCGGCCCTCCACCAGCTGGGCGATCTCCTCCGCGGTGCCTGGCGGTGGCACTGGACGGCCCTCGGCGGACGGCACGACACTCCTCCGCCGCCCGGTGGACGGCGACGGCTCCTCCGGTTTTGGGCAGCCGGCAGGAGTCCCCCGTTCCCTGCTCCTCCCCGTTCCGGCGGATGGCAGCAGGCTCCGGCCACCTGGCGAACGGCGCCGACTCCTCCGCTCCCTCACGGACGGCAGCCGTCTCTCCACATCGTGGGCGGCCGGTAGCGAGCTCGCCCGTCCCCGGCAACTCGCTCCAGCCCACCGCCTCGAGCGTCCATGGCGGCACACTCCTCGCCAGCTCGATGGCACCGCGGATTCACCACAGCGGCGAGGGATCTTCAGCAGCGCGTCCCTCCTTCTCCCGGGCTTCGGCACCACTGTAATGAATATCAACCTTCATATTCATCCGGAAGAAGGAGGCGGGAACCGGCGGACAATCAAAAACATTTTAATAACAAAATAAACACAAAACAGCGCACCAGCCCCTCACGGACGACTGGTGCGCATAAAATAAAACCAAAACACAACTAAAAGCCCAGGCCTGGTCCTCTCTCGTCCTTCACTGTCGTCGCTCCAGTTTTATATCCTTCCATCTCCTCCATGGGCCTCGAGACCGGTGGGTCGAACAGGTGTAGTTCATCTCCAATCACTCCCCCGGCCTCGCTCCCATGTCCCTCGGCCCCGCCCCACTCGTCACAAGGAAAAAATTGGATGCATGCAAGTAATTATTTTGGATCTGTGCATTCTGTCTTAAAGTAACAGTAGCCTATATACAGTATACTGATGCTGTTTGCCATTGCAATCAAACAACAAAAGACAAAGAGAATCACTCACTACTCTTGACCCGATAGCTTTACTATCCCCCCAAACCTCTACACAGTAGTAAGTGCTCTGGACAAGTGGACTTGTTGATTCGACTGGCACTCTTGGGATAATAGGTGGCAGTGGACTACAAAATCTCCATAAGTAGAAGTACAAGTAATATTTAAAGAAAAGCTCTGTTAAGAAATTAAATCAAGGTAAAAAGATAACTGTGAACTACACACCAATAGAAAAGCAAATAATTTAACCTTTTAAAGTGAAAGGTGGAGACAGATTGAGAAATGTGAGAATGATAATTAGGTGAAAGGATCACAGTTCTGCTATTTTTAATATAGGAAAATGTAAAGCGATAGTTGCATAGTGTACACTTACTTATTGTCTATTATGTGCATTTAAAAAACTCGACAATCTTTCCAAATTTTTACGAGAATCGTGTAATTCCTTTGCCCAAAAGAAGAGAAAGCTTTAAAAAAATAAAAAATATGTAATTTACTCACTCTTATGTTGTTCCAAACCTGAATGAATTTATTTATTCTGTTGAACATAAAAGATCATATTTTGAACAATATTGGTAACCAAATAGTCCTTTGAATTATATGGTATGAAAAAATTAAATACTATGGAAGTCAATGGGGACCTGTTCATTTCTTAGAGACAAAACATGTAAAATTCATATCACATGTGCGGTGCTACCAAATCTGGTGCTGGTGCTACAATCTGTAGAACTTGCTGTGTGAGTGTGTTACTCCAAGGATGTAATTGTTTTGTTTTGTTTTCTTTCTTTATTTATTTTCCCCTTTCTCCCTGTTTCTCTCTCTACTTCCCATATGCAGAAAGGAATTGATGCCACCTGACACCAGTGATCTGCTGTGATTGGAGGAGTGGAAGTTTGGAACTGTTTTGAAGTGTATTTTTGATTGTGAATTTTTTTTTATTTTATTTGTTTTGTTTTGTAACTTAGTTTTGTTTTAATTAGATGATTTGTTTATAATAAAATATTTTGTTTGACAAAAAAGCACAATAAACAATATGTTGATGTACATGGACTCAAGTCACTTTTTTTGGAATTTGTTAAATTCAATAGCATTAATGTAAAATATAAATATTAAAATATTATTATTATTAAAATAAAATGACTAATATACTGTTAAATGAAGGGAATCATACTGTAAAATGAAATCACGGTAAGGGCATCTTACTGTAAAATTAAATCACGGTAAGGGCATCTTACTGTAAAATTAAATTGCGGTAAGGGCATCTTACTGTAAAACGAAATCGGGGTAAGAGCATCTTACTGTAAAATTACATTGCGGTAAGGGCATCTTACCGTAAAACACATTTACAGGTAAGCTACTGTAAAGGGGAACTTACAGTAACTTACTGGCAATAGTGCTGCCAGTAAGTTACCGCAAAAATACGATAAAAAGTCTAACAGTGTATATATTTTATTCATTCATGTAGTAATATTTCATATACAATATATACATATTTATACATAGACACACACACATATAATACATATTTTATAATTTATATAATAACATTTTTTTTGTATAGATGGTAAAGAGAAAAATACATTGAGAGATTTGGTGATTATTTACTACTAGTCAGGATTTGTTGTTTTGAAGTCGACCCACTGAGGTGTACGATCAGCCACTGACTGCCAGACGATGCTGATGACGGTGCATCGGTTAATCTTTCTTCCCTCTCACAGGAAAAGAGGCCAGGAGCATTGCTCTCTGTGGAGATGTATGGGATGTAACATTTAAAAAAACACGAAAGGCATACATTTTCCCCTAAAAGTATATTTAAATAGATATAAATGGCTTATATCTTCTCTTATCCATCAGAAACATGCAATGATATTTAGAATTATGTCATTAATGCCATGCAAAGGCACAAGGTGTTTGCAAACATAAATTATTTGTTTAGTCTTAAGCAAGAAAGTACAACTTTGGGACATGACTCAACTTATGGGTTGTAAATGTATTGTCGTAGACCTTGAAAACTACATGTTGCATTGCATCAAAACGGAGGCCATTACGAAACATTATTTTGTACAAGTGCATAAACACTTTAAGCTATGCAAACTTTATTCAGCCATTGTTTTGTTCAACAATTCATGGAGATATGTGTGACATTCTCCACATAGCCTCATACTACTGTCATGACAGAGCAATTGTTTAAAGAGTTTTTAATATGCCTGAACGTTATGGCATTGCATTTTGTACACTAAATTAAATGTTTCATGTATTTAAAGGCCAATGCATAAGTGTAAAAAAATTTAAAGTGTTTGTGCAATGTTCCATTAAAGTAAATGGCACTCATAAATGCCAAATGTTATCATAATGCAGTGACATTCACGTATTTTGAAGTGTAATATTAAGAATAAATTGAACATATGTTTCATATTTCTAATGATGATTATTTCCTCTCCACTGATGAGGGTCGGTGAGGTTCAAAGCTCACCCTGTAAACAGGAGCAGATAAAGAGAGAAACAGATTTGATATTTCCTTAATAAATCCATCAGCACGCAAGTCCAGATTGAAACGTCACCGCGGCTAGATATGGATTACCCACAATGCTCATCAGGCTCATGACCTTGAACAATAGGATGGACCACATGCAAACATGCCCAGCTGTGCCATGTTAGCGTCGGAATGTGAAGGTCAGATCTCAGCGGTGATCCTAGAAGAATTTAAAATGTATTCACACTTATAAAACACAGCAGTCTATTATGGAAGAATATTTCTGCCATGGAATAAAAAGTAAAAATTTGAATTGTGAATTTGCAATTAAAAAGTCAAAATTGCAAGATATAAACAGAATTATAAGAATTGCTCTGAGGTATATCTCACAAATCTGACCTTTTTCTCAGAATTAATTGAAGTCTGCCAAGGAATAAAGCAAATAAAAACATTTATTCTGAATTTTGTCCCCCAACAGTCTTAAATTACTTATATATAGGTGTGGTTCAGACCCTGGTTCTCAGTCCCACTCTTGATGTGTATATTCAGTGACACCATGACAAATGTTTCCCACTTTGACTTTTAAGTTATTTTGTGTATGTAGCTCAGGCCTTTGGCTGAAAGGGATATTGTCACTAACAGCTGCTGAGGCGTCCAAGGGGCAACTTCTATGGCTACGCAATAGGTTTGGTACTAAGTGCTCGCCTTGGTACTTGGCATGCATTCCCCTCAGCATGGCAGCATGGGTATTTCGTTCCCCATAGCGAATGCTAGAGGACACAGTTCGAGTTCCCTCATAAGGGAACATCTCAGGTTACGCATGTAACCATGGTTCCCTGATAAGTTAACAAAACACTGCGTCCTCTTTTCCTGCCATGATTTGGATGCAAGTTGATGACATATTTTCCCGGCGTCCTTTTATACTGTGGTCGCACTCATAGTGATGTCACAGGCTGTCGCCCATCCAATGTTATTGTTGTGTTTAGACATGTGCTTCAGACACCGATCACGTCGAAGGTGCTCCCCATAGACATTTTGCTCCTGGCTTTGAATCTTTTACTGAAGAATGTGTAAAATGCTTATGGAACAAGAAAAAAAAATGTTTTACAGGATTTACAGCAAGCATTGGAATAGTGTTTTAGGTTAAATTTTACCAGCTACTGCACATAAGAAAATAGTAAATTGCAAAACAAATAAAATTGCTCTTGCACTGACCCAAAATTGCTGCTACAATGACCCGAAATTGGTGCTTATTCACTATAAAAAATTGAGTTAACTTAAAAAAAAAAATAAAGCAACCAGCTGCAAAGCATTTTTTTTGTTTATTCAGCTTCAGTGGATGAAGGATGCTGTGCCAAAACATATGAAAGTTCACTAAAACTACTTGTTTAAGTTGAGCGTGCTACTAGTCAAACATTGCAGCTGGTTGCTTTAATATTTTAAATTGAATCACCTACTTTTTTTCCTATTTAAAGGTATAACTTTAAATCTTTTATCCATATATTCATACATGCTCCTCACATCATTTAAAAATACAAATGCATGTACAATTACAAACCATACTGTATATATGACACAAGATTGTGTCATCATTACATTCAGTTTAACAATATACAGTTAACGTGGGTATACTTTATCATTCAGCTGATCTGTACTAATATGTTAGGTAATATCATTGGTACAACCTATTTTAGAAGCGGCTGAAATTACAACTGTCTTTACATAGGCCTATATTTAATCATAATTATTGTTGTAGTCGCTGGATATTGGTAGGGACATGTCCCTATATTCTATGCCCTTGCCTTACTGTATGACAGCTGTTGACTTGTGAGACTGTAAGCAGTGCAGGACAAAATGTATACTAGAATGAAACACAACTGAGAGCTCAGTGCAGTGTCCTGAGGTTTAAGGGAGCAAGATATTGCTATGCAGTTGCTAGGTGCTTTCTTACTAGTCCAATTCAAAGGATATAATATAAAATATAGATATGAAGGACATCCACATGTATGACTGTACAACAAAACATTACTCTATTCAAAATAGACTAATATTGAGAAAAGAAGCCATCCAGTGCAGGAAAATGACATCATGTAAATGCGAAACAGCTATGTTTCTGCTGCATTCATTAATATGTAATCGTGGTTGATAGAGCAGCTGTTTAGAGGGCACCTTCTCTATCTCTCACGTTAATCTGACAGCTTTTGTGTGATGACTGACTGACTGCTCATGTTGTAGTGAGATTTAGCTCTGTGCCCAGAGAGATGAGTACGTGGGGACGACAGCATTGGGCTATTTATAGGTGCATGAACTAGTCCAGTTCAAAGGCCTTGAGAGGTCAAATTAAAATGTGTTCAGCTACAAAATAACATCAGCTTGTGCAGTGGGATAAAACCATGTAATTTTATCCATCAAATCATATATATTGTTATATAAATATATACAGATAATAAAAAATTAAGTGCATGAGTATGAAGTCATATTTCTTAAACAATTTGTATTAATATAAATGTCAAGTAATTTTTTTTTTCAGCATGGATGCATTAAATTGATTCAAAAGTGACAGTAAGGACATTTATTATGTTACAAATGATTTCTGTTCCAAATAAATGCTGATCTTTTGAAACTTTTGAATAAAAAAAATTATAATGTTTTCTCCAAAATATTTTCTCCAAAAATGTTCAACATTGCTAATAATCAGAAATGTTTCTAGAGCAGTAAATCATCATATTAGAAGGATTTCTGAAGATCATGTGACACTGAAAACTGGAGTAATGAGGCTGAAAATTAAGCTTTTAATTTTAAATTCTAATAATATTTCAGGATATTACTATTTTGACTGTATTTTCAAGCAATAAATGCACACTTTTAAATAGTAGTATATACACACACACACACACACCCATCAAATTAGATTTCATTGTATATACATAAAAAGCATATTAAATGCAAGTAAAGTGTCGGTTTAAAATGGGTTTTGTGAAACTAAATGTTAAAATATGGATGAGACAATGTTCCATTCTCATTCAGCTTAACAGATACTGTATATTTATATGTAAAAATGAAACAATCATTCTGTTAAAATACATGTACAAGGAAAAGTGATCATACTAAATTATAATACATTATGACTGAGTAAAAACTGACAATTGGATAAAACCCAATGGTTTGAAGGACAGTGGTTTAAAGATTGGTAAAGATTTAAAAAGAAATAACATTTAATGTCATCTAATGTAATCTAATTGTCATTGTAAATATGCCTGACATGAGTATTTCATACAGTATATGAACTATTTTTACACTGATTTTAGCGTGTGTCCTCTATGCTTCTATGCATAAAAGTCATTCTTTTTTGCTCAGAAAAAAAAAATTAAATTAAACAGGACACATTCTAATGTATGGGCAATAAAACTATGTTTATAATGTATTCAGTGTTTATTGTTTTGATTCTTTTCATCTTTATACACATGAGCATGTCTCTGTCTGCTCTCCATCAGTCTGATGTCAGGTCTGGCTGCGCTGGACGCCAAGTGTTCCAGTCGGCTGGGTCTCATCACCGTCTCTTACTACCTTTGGACCACATTCCTGGCCGTGGTGGTGGGAATCGTCATGGTGTTAATCATCCATCCGGGGGGAATGGCACAGAAGGAAGACTCTGAGGACAGCGGGAAACCCATCATGAGCTCCGCTGATGCTCTGTTGGATCTCATACGGTCAGACGGCCCTCATCGTCCTCCTAGACAGCATAGAGAGAAAACAGAGGCACTGCTCACAGGGAGAGTTCACCCAAAAATGGCAACTGTGCCACCATTTATTAACGCTTATTGAAAGCACTAACTGAAATGAAATGAAATACACACACGTATATATATATATATATATATATATATATATATATATATATATATATATATATATATATATATATATATATATATAAACATGTTACTTATTTTATTTCAGCTATATGCAGAGGCAACATTTGTAATTTCATTTAGTTCACTAAAATGACTAAAACTAAATAAACTAAAACTACTACCAAAGGGCGTCATGCACATTCGAAGTGAGGGGGGACGTGCCCCCTCAGATTTCTGAGCCAAGTGGATTTTAAATGCAGCTTCCAAACGACAACAAAAAAAAAATTGCAGAATATTATTTTTTTATATATTTGATACAATCACAGCGGTGTGATTAGATCGTTCAGTGCACAGCATCAGCTGCTAAATTCAAATCTGCATTCGCTGGCTGGCGCTGAGCCAGAGACAGACGCGTTCGTACAACGCTTCATGATAACCAATCAGAAACTATTCTGTTGCGCTTATGGATGCAATGGCCAATCAGAGACGTCCAGAAGAGTCATCACTGAAACGCAGTGTTTTGTTCACTTGCTTGCTGACTGAATTATTTAGCGAATTCTCTCATCAGAAACAACAAAAAGTGCAGATGTGCGTACGAATGTAAGTAAGATATTCGTTTCACAATGTAAAGTGCTTCAGTGATTTTAATGGGAGTTTGAAGTGCCTGAAAATTTTACATTAAATGCAAATTCAGTCATTAATTCATTACATTTATATAGCGCTTTTCTAGGCACTCAAAGCGCTTACATTGTCAGGGGGTATCTCCTCATCCACCACCAGTGTGCAGCATCCACCTGGATGAATGACTTATACAACGCCCCCCCCCCAAATGTGCCCCCTCAAAAATCATGAATGCATGACGCCCCTGACTACTACAATACATAAAAATCAATGAAAACTATAAAAAAAAACTACTAAACTACTAAAACTTTCACTAAAATTAAAATGAAAACAAATTATAAAAATAAAAAGTAATTGAAAATATTAGAAAAAATTAGGACAGTATCTCGACACAAAATCTTTTCATTTCATTTCATTACAAATTTCATACACAGTGTTTTTTCAAAGTGGATCAAATGGTTATAAGAAATAATCATACTGTAAATAGATCAGAAATAATTTTAATAGTGATCAATTTAAAAAAAAAAAAAAAAGTGTCATTTTAAAATTCAATTCAAAATATTAACACAGACTATATTAGTATATTCGTTATAAATAGTACCTGTCAATAAAAATAGAATTTGATTTCTAAATTTCTATTAACTATCGGGCTGATGATCAGTAATAAATCACATTAAACCATTATCACAGATATAATCTCCAGCTAACCGGATTATGTTTAAATTGAAGGTACTACAGTCAGAATCTCATATGACCAGTTTGAGAGCACTTGAGTCTCTAACATCAATCTAACAACACACATCTAGTGCTTGTGCTGAAGCATTGGGAATCTATCTGAGTGATCTGATAAATGCACAGTGACACTAAAATGTCTTTGGACACCGCATGCCATTGCATTAGATAAAAACATTTGCCACTAATGACAAATAAACACAAAGTCACACAATACTGAGCATCCTCAACGCTACATCTACTGTTTCAGGATTTCAAACCAAGCAAATGTGTATTTTTTGTTTGAAAAGTACTTCTATACAGTAAATTATTTTAGTTTTCATATTTTGTTATCCAATGCAATTGTACAGTATATTTAAAGTGTCCACATGCATTTCGAAGCCACTTTATTTGAGCTCAGCATCACCCAACTGGTCAATATCTGTGTCATTCATGCTAATGCATGTTTTTAGCTTAAGGCCAGGAAGCTACGTAACTAAAATAAACTGTTTCATAACTCAAATTACACTCCATCAGCTGAAGGTCATTTCATTAGAAATATAATTGTTGTTTGTGTCATCAGAGCCTTTTAAAAGACCCTCAATACGGTCAGAAGCCTCATCTGATGGCCGGATTATTTGGTGGAATCATTTCTTTAATGCAAATGACTGTTAAAAATGCATTGCCACGTCACAGTTCATTCCAGTGCGTCCAATCAATTTGACCTATTAACAAACACTTTTATTGAAGACCACTTGTCACATAAATCTCCATTTCTATAAGGCCATTCTGTAAAGCCTGTGTTAGTTAGAACGATCACTAAAATTAACATTCTCTCAAACTCAGGATGTGCTATCAATGTTCAAGTTAACTGATTCCAAATTGAATGTAACATCTCATGCTTCCTGACCTCATATCGTCCAGTGAGTTCATTAGAACGAAGACCAGATTAATAACATCATCTGCTATCCCTCGCTTTCTCTAATAGCTTTAAAATGAGCCCCTTATTACCCAGAGAACATGTGTGTCGACTGAACACATTAACGTGTGGATTAATGAAGCTGTTTGACTGATAGCAGAGAATGACTCAAACCACCTGAAGATGAGATATTGAGCTTTGTTATAGCCAACGATATGCAAAAGCAGATTAATTGCAGGTTACTTGGCTAACAAAATTTTCGAATGTTCAGACAAAAATTAATTTGTAGTAATAAGCAATAATGTAAAAAAAAAAATATATATATATATATATATATATATGTATATAAAGACTGTCCATAAATATACAAACCTAAGGTCTTGTCATAATGATGTTATTTGGGAGAGAAGCACATAGGAATGTTGTAATTATTAGTGACTTTTGACTATTAATCATTTAGTGTAGTTGGTACACATTTTGTGCACTAATGATGAAAAAACACCATAAAGCCTGCCAAAAACACTACTTACTCCTTTTAATAGCTACATAAGCATAACAATGAAAGAATAAAGTACACATTTAACATGAACATGTTCTTTATGTTGTTACATTGTAAAAGCAAAACAAAGAAATAAAAACCTGCATCCACAAAAAAAAAACTCAGCCACTAATGCACAGAACGAACAAACCTAAACTGATGCAAAATGCATGAGCACAGATATTTTCCATTATGAAAAAAAACACTGTGTGCACAAAAAAAGTAATGCAAAATGCACGTGCATCTGCTTTCCATTCAGAAAAAAACTTGCGTGCATGAAAAAAAATCCCATGCACTAATTCACAGAATTAATGAACATATGCATAATGCATAAGGAAAGCTATTTTCCATTGAGAAATAAGAACTTGCATGCACTCAAAAAAATAAAAATACCATGCACGAATACACAAACAGATGCATATTGAATTCACACAGCTGTGGTTGTGCATTATGTAGGTAGCATCTATTTTCAGATGCAGCATGCTGAGAGTCTTGGAATGTAGAACTGAGAGTTCAGTATAAACATTTCATTTAAATTCCATTAGAGGAAAAATTCATTGGGTTCTGCTGTTTTCCTTCGACAGTTCCAGTGCTTTATGACTCAGTGTGAAAAGGCCACACGAGCTGGGCCAGCTTTAAGTAGACCCCAACCAACAGCACATTTGCATCCTATTCAATCATTACAGTATCCGCCTGCAGGAAACTCAACCACCTATTAACACAGAATATTATCTTGATGTGAATAGTGAGCTGGGACCATATGGCACATCTGATCCAGCTCCAACTGCTCTTGCATGCACAGATTGTGTTTGGATGTTAATGAATGAATATCATCCTCTCATACAGCACTATATGACTATACAACCAATCCAGGGGTGATCTCATTAGTTATCATAGGTATTTGTATCTAAAGTACACACAGATATTCATTTACTGCTGTGTTGTGTGTGTTTTTCTAAAGGTTCTTATTCCATAGAAACCAATGTATAATTGGTTTCATAAATACATGCTTATTTGAGATTAGGATGCAGTTTTTTGCACTGAAGTACGTACCTCAAAAAACTGGCACAGAATTGAATTCACCCCGTAATGATTAATGAATTATTTTCAACATCCTTCAACAGCAGGAATTGTATTTCTCAATAAGTATTTATTGGCTTTTTTATTAATGTGGAGTTTTTCAGACCTTTTGACAAAAAAGTAAAATGATAAAAAAAATAAAATGAACAGTTGCACACATTAAGGAACTGGTAAGGACAGTTTACTATAGGTTAATATAAGTTGCGTACATTAAACGTTTTAAGGAAAGTCCTATTGAGAGTATTCAGCGCAGTTCAATGCTACTCTATGCACGTATATAACTGTGATATATTTTATGTCCCCAAACAGAAACATGTTTCCAGCAAACCTTGTTCAAGCCACTTTTCAACAGGTAAGAATCCACAGCTAGCCATGAATAATAAGTCATCCTGCTTACTATACATGTAAGGAAAAACTGACAACAATCAACTGAATTAATGCATATATGTAAAAGCATTAACGCACATTAACAATGAGCGCCTGGAATGTAATAAGCATGGGCAGGTTAGTTGTTTTTCAATCTGAATTACTGAATAAATGCATTTGAGGAGCTAGCTCTGATCACACAGTGCTTGACAACCTGAAGTAAACTAAAAAGAGATTAATTTTGTGTTTCTTCTCTTTAGTATCGTACCAACAGTGTGCCCATAATGAAAACCCCCAAGACAACAGTGGCCACCAGTCTAACAGAAACCACCACTCGCCGCGCTCTAATCTACGGGATTCAGGATGATAACGGGACGGACATCCAGAACTTCCAGCTGGATCTGACGCCGCCTCCTGATGTGGTGATGCGGACGCTTCCAGGCACCAGCGAGGGCATGAACGTCCTGGGGATCGTCATCTTCTCTGCCACAATGGGTGAGAATTTCGGCACAGAGACTACAAATGATATTTGACAATAAACATGCTAATATTTTTAAATCGCTTCTCACATTTGCACATCGCTGCTAATTTTTGCTAAGGCATAATGTTGGGGAGGATGGGTCCTAATGGCAGTGCTCTGGTCAACTTCTGCCAAAGTCTCAATGAAGCAGTGCTGAAAATTGTCGCTATTGTCATCTGGTAAGACTATATATATATATATTTAAATACTGAACCTTGAAACAAAATATTAAATTGTTTGGGGGGGAAATTGTTTATGACTCATATAGTAAGATATATTGAGAGTATGGAGTTCAAATTCAGAATGTAAAAAGCATAAGATTTATTCAGAGGCCCAAACTGAGCAAAGAAATACACAATTTGGTGTAGATACTAATATTTATATGGACAAGAAGTCAGATGAAATTCTGATTGCTTGTAATGTAAACTAATGGGATCTTTTTAAAATGACATAAATATCAGGCAACCCCTTTATATTTTCTTTGTAAGATGTTTAGCTTCATAATCAAAACACATAATGCAATGCAATACAATGATGATTGAGAGATGAACAAATAAGCCTGATATTTGTTACTAATATCTAATTTTTCTAAAAAATGATGCCTGGATAATCAAGGAAAGCTAAACTGCTTCAGTCCAGTAAGTGCTCATCTTGAAATATTAATAACAATGGCAAAGTTATTCTTACATTATAAACATCAGTAAAAAAAAATCATGGCAAAAAGACCCATGAAGCACAATATTTGTACATTTACACTAAAAGGCCTTTTGCTTGCTAAAAGTGCATAAAAGATCATTCAGACCACAGAAGGCATGTAGTAGATTGTGAGCAACAGGGTTTTACAGTTTTGATAATGCGGATAATTTAGGTAGAAATTAAGGTTAGGCAATAAAGTGTAAGAGGATATTTAGTTAATAGTTTGCTGTGCAGGTACTTCCCATTCGGCATTGTGTTTCTGGTGGCCGGGAAGATCCTGGAGATGAGCGACCCGTCTGCGATGGGGAAGAAGTTGGGCTTTTATGCCATCACTGTGGTGATGGGCCTCATTCTGCACGGCCTCTTCATCCTGCCCAGCATGTACTTCTTCATCACAAAGAAGAGCCCAATCGTCTACATCCGAGGAATCCTGCAGGCCCTGCTTATCTCACTGGCCACGTCCTCCAGGTACAACACACACAAACACACAAAGCAATCATATTCATATGCATATGCATTGTGCATATTCATCCTGTCATTCAGATGCAAAATCCCTTTAACTAACGAACAACTACTTTTAAACTAAACTAAACTCAAATTTAACACCATTTCTGGTGGCAGAAGACCAGAAAACTTAGTGTTAACAAGAAATTTGATCAATTCCTCTGGTGTTTTATTTCCTGGTTTGATTAATAATATCAACATTTTTAAATAGATGCACACTAACATTTAAAAGTTTAATATTGTTTAATGCTTTTGAAAGAAGTCTCAGCCCGGCTGCATTTATTTAATCAAAAATTCAAGTAAAAAAAACAAAACAATAAACAAACAACAACAAAAAAAAACAATTAAAAAAAACAGGAAAATTGTGAAATATTTTTTATTTATTTATTTTAGCTGTATTTTCAGCATCATTATTCCAGTCTTCAGTGTCAAGTGATCCTTCGGAAATCTTTCAAGGTCAATGTCATCTTGCTGAACGCAGACTTTTGAATAGTTGTCTAAATATTAAGCACTTCAGCTCATTATTTCCATCCTGTTCATTTTCTTGCTTTTGTGCAAATAATCAAGCTAGATTTTATAGAAATATATCTTTAAATTACACAACAACATTTATTTTACTCAATAAACAACATGTTTCTCCCATCCCTGGGACAGGAAAATACATTAGGCTACTGTATAGAGAGAAAGAAAAAACAGCATTAATATTGCACAAGCTTGCATCCCTATGAAGAATTACATACTTTTACCCTTCTGTCAAAGTCATTATGCCAGTAACTATAGTCACGTTGCATCTACTAAAAAGAAAAGAGCCAACACACAATGCAGGATATTGTGTCAGTACAAACAGACTTTTGTGTGAAGCTTTGTTGTTATATTAAGAGAAGCTGTTTCAACAGGTTGAGAAATATCTTAGGTCTCGCAGAATTTGCACACCTTTATTAGCATTTTCTACTCTTATTATGGCAATAAATATGTGGATTTAAACATGGTAAAATATGTTACGGATATAACTGGCCTAACTATCGAATAAACAAACAAGAAAGTGGTAGAAGGAACCACAAAGTGTTAAGAACTCAAACATGATAGGAATTGTTTCTTGAGTTCCTTCATTCATGATTGCAGACTTTGGTTTTGGGTAAAACTGAGACAGTCTGACATTGTAGTCTAGCAAGTGTTTTAACATTGGATCCTTCTTCATTTGCAGTTCTGCCACTCTGCCTATCACCTTCAAGTGCCTGCTGGAGAACAACCACATAGACCGGCGGATCATCCGCTTCGTGCTGCCCGTCGGAGCCACGATCAACATGGACGGCACTGCGCTGTATGAGGCTGTGGCAGCCATTTTTATTGCACAGGTCAACAACTACGAGCTTGACTTCGGCCAAATCATCACTATCAGGTACAAAATGTGTCTTAACGATTAAGAATACAAATTTTGTTATTTGTAATTGGAGTTGTTAAAACATTAAATCTCTTATGTTTTTTTCAAGTAAATTTTTTTGAGAAATTTACCTCTGTCGATCAGTTACTGCTAACTAGCAAGCTCTGGATTTACAGTATTTCACACATGAAGATCTTCACGATCCAGAGAATGAACAAGGCTCAAAAGATGCTTTATTCCAGCTGTGTGTGATGCACAAAAGAGCGTTACATAATAGCTTGGTTTATGCGATTAGAAAATGTAAGAGAATGTAGCAAATCTTTTTTTCTATGTCAAGGTGACCCTGTTAAAGAAGGAAACATATTGCATTGCTTTATTTAATTGATATTTATATATTTTACCTTATTTAACAATTTAATTTACATACGATTTGAGGTTGCATTACTATCTCGAAGTTAATGAACAACTAATGAATTTGCAAATATAAAATCATCACAATACATGGGCAATATTTAAGCTATACCTACAATTTATAAATATTCTCCTATGTTTATCACCAAACCACAGTTTCATGCTCATTATGAGCTACAAAGACATGCTGTTGATATTCACATGAAAAGATCTCGAAACCTCTTAGGATCCATCTTTGCATTAATGAATCTTGAACGGATACGTTACAGAAGCATCTCATGCCCTTAATGAAAACATTGTCACTGAAAACAAAAGGAAACTGTTTCTGCCATGCCTCAGCTCTACGTTTCTGTTTCTGTTTCTGTTACAAGTGTGAATCAGATACATAGTGACATTGATAAAATCAGTGAAAAACTTAACTAGTAGTCTATTCATATACACAAATCTTATTGCCATGTTTGGTCTTGCTTTATTTCACAATTGCATGCAGGGTGTATTTATTTTAGCACCTATATTAAATGTTAAAGTATCCACACTGCTTGTTTAAGCACAATGCTAATGCATAGCAGAGTTTCTGTGACTATTTTTGCTGAAATCAATATGTTGAAAGTGCATTTATTGTGGTGCCCAATATCCTTGCTACCCGTGTGTTTAAAGATACTCGAACGCTTGATCCTTCACTGAATCAGCCCACTCTTGGAGAAAACCATCACAGCTGAGCAGTCAGTGTTCAGGCAAGGACATAGCACTGGTGAACATGTTCTTGCCCTGACGACATACTGTACATTGAAAACGGATTCCAGAAAAATCTGAAAACTGGGACCATCTTCCTTGACCTAACTGTGGCTTACGACACGGTCTGGCATGCTGGTCTCCTGTTGAAACTATCCAAAGTTTGACCATGTTGGGTAATAGAGGCTGTAGAACTCTTTCTCCATGACAGACGTTTTCGAGTACACATGGTAGGAAAAATAGCTCTTGGAGAAGACTAGTAAATGGACTCCCGTAGGGGTCTGTCCTGTCTCCAAGTCTCTTCAACATCTATATTAATGATCTTCCAGCAACACAGTCCTACAAATTCATCAATGCCGATGATATCTACTAGCTGGGGTGCAAGGGCCCAGACACTAAAGACCACTGCACTTGCTCTGTGTTATTCAACTGCAGACTACTGTTCACCAGTCTACTCCTGATCATCCCACATCAAGCTAGTAGACGTTCAGTTAAACACGTCTTAAACACGTTAAACATGTCCTCCCTGCTTCGACCTTCTTCGACGACACTGATCAATTCTGAACCGGGACAAGAACATTTTTATTGACTCAATTAACAGTTCACAAAAGGATGCAATTATAAATTAACATGTCAGTTACCTTAATTAGTTATCATTTGCAATGAGTAATGAATTATTGTAAAAAGTTGTATTTAAAAGTAACATTCCCTAAAACTTTCAGTCGCTGATGTCATTTTATTTAAGCTCACTAGAGAATGTCAGAGCATCTTTTATTCTTCCCAGTGCATTATAAATTGCGTGCGATCAAAGCGTGACATGTATAGATGTTATTCCTCAGTGAAGTGTTTGCATGAAGGCTGGTTATCTGTCATTCATAAAATGCATGCAATTTGTGGAAATATATCTGGCCTATGATTATCTTTGTAAAGAAGTAGTTCTTCCCAAAATAAAAAGAACTGCACCATGTATTTACTCTAATTTGGTCTTTAGATGCTACAGAGGTTTTTGTCCTTCATAACATTGTGTTTGCCTCATCATGATTTGTTTACCATGTTCTCCAGTATTACAGCAACAGCAGCGAGCATCGGTGCAGCCGGGATCCCACAGGCCGGCCTAGTCACCATGGTAATAGTGTTGACATCTGTTGGACTGCCCACTGATGACATCACTCTCATCATTGCTGTTGATTGGGCCCTGTAAGTATTGGATATTTAGGTGCAATTTTTTGTCAATTTCCATTAGAGGCTGATCACAAAGAATGCGTTCTAACAGTTTACTTCTGCTTTTCAATGGGGTTTTTTTCTTTTTCTACATAAACACACACTAGGTGGACGTATTTGTGCATTGCACTGTTTTGCAGAATAAATGCTTCATATTGAAAAAGCTATCAAGTTAACTTTTCGAGAGACCTTTTTTTTTCATTACACTGACATGTATGTTGCGCTTTTAAGTGTCCAAACATGTTCTGTGTGAATGGCATCTTAGGCAGGATATTAACTCAATGCATTTCACTCTTTAATGGTCACTATTATCATAAAAATGTGTTTACTGTTGCCACATACAGTAAATCAGAGTTTTCAAAATTTTGAGTTCAACATCGGTTGAAAGACAAATAATCAGTCACTCTTGGACTTGATTGTAAATTTCCCATCATGCTCTATTTTTATCCAGCATCTGTATCTATCCTGACTATGTTTTATCCACCAGTGTCTTTAAAACACATTACAGTAAGTTTAT
This sequence comes from Carassius carassius, assembly GCF_963082965.1. Taxonomy (NCBI): domain Eukaryota; kingdom Metazoa; phylum Chordata; class Actinopteri; order Cypriniformes; family Cyprinidae; genus Carassius; species Carassius carassius. Next base: position 24,688,702 of record NC_081800.1, read on the forward strand.
TTTAGCGTCATGTCTGTCTGTCCTCACCTCTTCAGAGACAGATTCCGCACCATGGTCAATGTGATGGGAGATGCTCTGGCCACAGGAATCATGGCCCATATCTGCAGAAAGGACTTCATTAAAGAGGGAGATGGGGTGAGTTACCTGGAGAAAAAAACCCCAACAACAAAAATTTACTGTCACAGTGTCTGGGTTGTGTTCCCTGGGTTTCCACTAGGTGTCCTCCTTTCTCACGGTGTCTGTCTCCTTATCACTTCCTGTTCCCTTATTTGATCACCTTCCTCCTGTTTAGTAATTGATTGTTCCCCACCTGTCTCCTGTTCCCTCATTATCCTTCTGTGTATTTATACCCGGTCTGTCTGAGTCTGTGTTACGGAGTCCTTGTTTAATGTTCCTTGTTGAATGTTAATTCATGTCCGTCAGTTCTTGCCCTTGCCTTGTCTTCGTGTCTTGTTTGGTTTATGTTATGTTTGGATATTCTGGTTTTGACCCTGCCTGGACTGTTTGCCCCTTTGGATTACCCTTCAAATAAAGGACTTACCTGCAATTGGTTCCCTCTCCTGTGTTATCTGTAACACCGTACGTGACAGAAGGACTCCGTCATGCAAGGAACCAGCGGTATGTCTTTTTCCCGCTCCCCAGCCAGGATGGCGGAGCGGAGGGCGAAGTATCTGAAGTTGATCGCCCTCCGCCAAGAGGGCAATGAGGTGGGTGCCCTGGCACAGGTGTTCTGGTCCCTGGCCGAGGGCATGGGATACAATGATGCAGCCCTTAAAGATTATTTTAACAGCGGGCTTGATGATCCAGTTTCTCAGGAGGAGATGGCGCATTTAGAAACTTTGGAGTTCTGGGAGTTTGTGTTCTATTTGCAGCATCGGCTTCTGTGGGATGCCCCAGCCAATCCTGTCTCTTCCGGCGGGGTGGTCGTCAGCCCAGCACCACTGCCCAGGATGGCAACCAGCCAAGCGCCACAACCCAAGATGGCCGCCAGTCCAGCACCACTGCCCAGGATGGCTACCAGCCAAGCGCCACAACCCAAGATGGCCGTCAGTCAAGCCCCACTGCCCAGGATGGCTACCAGCCAAGTGCCACAGCACAAGATGGCCGCTAACCCAGCGCCACAGCCCAAATTTGCCACCGTTCCAGCGCCACAGCCCAAGATGGCCGTCAGTCCAGCGCCACAGCCCAAGATGGCCGTCAGTCCAGCGCCACAGCACAAGATGGCCGTCAGTCCAGCGCCACAGCACAAGATGGCCGTCAGTCCAGAGCCACAGCACAAGATGGCCGCTAACCCAGCGCCAATGCCCAAATTGGCCACCGGTCCAGCGCCACAGTACAAGATGGCCGCCAGCCCAGCGCCAATGCCCACATTGGCCACCGGTTCAGCGCCACAACCCCAGATGGCCGCCAGCCCAGCATCACAGTACAAGATGGCCGCCTGTCCAGAGTCATGGACCAAGATGGCTGCTTGCCCAGCGCCGCTGCACAGGATGAGAGTCTCAGCTGACCCTCCAGAGTCGAGTCAGGTGCCAGTGGACCCTCCAGAGTCGAGTCAGGTGCCAGTGGACCCTCCAGAGTCGAGTCAGGTGCCAGTGGACCCTCAGGTGCCAGTGGACCCTCCAGAGTCGAGTCAGGTGCCAGTGGACCCTCCAGAGTCGAGTCAGGTGCCAGTGGACCCTCCAGAGTCGAGTCAGGTGCCAGTGGACCCTCCAGAGTCGACCGCTGATCCTCCAGAGTCAGGGCTAGTCACCGCTGATCCTCCAGAGTCAGGGCTAGTCACCGTTGATCCTCCAGAGTAAGGGCTAGTCACCGCTGATCCTCCAGAGTCAGGGCTAGTCACCGCTGATCCTCCAGAGTCAGGGCTAGTCACCGCTGATCCTCCAGAGTCAGGGCTAGTCACCGCTGATCCTCCAGAGTCAGGGCTAGTCACCGCTGATCTTCAAGGACTGAGTCAAGTCACCGCTGATCTTCAAGGACTGAGTCAAGTCAACGGTGATCTTCATGGACTGAGTCAAGTCACCGGTGATCTTCATGGACTGAGTCAAGTCACCGGTGATCTTCATGGACTGAGTCAAGTCACCGGTGATCTTCATGGACTGAGTCAAGTCACCGGTGATCTTCATGGACTGAGTCAAGTCACCGGTGATCTTCATGGACTGAGTCAAGTCACCGGTGATCTTCATGGACTGAGTCAAGTCACCGGTGATCTTCATGGACTGAGTCAAGTCACCGGTGATCTTCATGGACTGAGTCAAGTCACCGGTGATCTTCATGGACTGAGTCAAGTCACCGGTGATCTTCATGGACTGAGTCAAGTCACCGGTGATCTTCATGGACTGAGTCAAGTCACCGGTGATCTTCATGGACTGAGTCAAGTCACCGGTGATCTTCATGGACTGAGTCAAGTCACCGGTGATCTTCATGGACTGAGTCAAGTCACCGGTGATCTTCATGGACTGAGTCAAGTCACCGGTGATCTTCATGGACTGAGTCAAGTCACCGGTGATCTTCATGGACTGAGTCAAGTCACCTCTGATCTTCATGGACTGAGTCAAGTCACCTCTGATCTTCATGGACTGAGTCAAGTCACCTCTGATCTTCATGGACTGAGTCAAGTCACCTCTGATCTTCATGGACTGAGTCAAGTCACCTCTGATCTTCATGGACTGAGTCAAGTCACCTCTGATCTTCATGGACTGAGTCAAGTCACCTCTGATCTTCATGGACTGAGTCAAGTCACCATTGATCTTCATGGACTGAGTCAAGTCACCATTGATCTTCATGGACTGAGTCAAGTCACCATTGATCTTCATGGACTGAGTCAAGTCACCATTGATCTTCATGGACTGAGTCAAGTCACCATTGATCTTCATGGACTGAGTCAAGTCACCATTGATCTTCATGGACTGAGTCAAGTCACCATTGATCTTCATGGACTGAGTCAAGTCACCATTGATCTTCATGAGCAAATAAAAGTCACCATTGATCTTCATGAGCAAATAAAAGTCACCATTGATCATCATGAGCAGTGTCAGGCCAGCACCAATCTTCTGGAGTCCAGTAAGGACACCAGGGAATTACCAGAGTTTCGTCGTCACGTTGGTCCAGCCGCACGGAGGTCTGCTCCGCCTTGGGGGGCTCTGGTCCTGACCACATGGCTACGGTGGTCTTCTGTTCTGCCCTGGGGGCCTTCCGCCCTGACCACACGGCTGTGGGGGTCTTCCACTCCGCCCTGGAGGACTCTGGCTTCGTCCACAAGGACATGGTGGTCTTCTGCTCCGCCCTGGGGGGCTTCCGTCCTGACCACACGGTTGTGGTGGTCTTCTGCTCCTCCCTGGGGGGCTTCCGTCCTGACCACACGGTTGTGGTGGTCTTCTGCTCCGCCCTGGGGGGCCTCTGCCTTGACCACACGGCTGTGGTGGTCTTCTGCTCCGCCCTGGGGGGCGCCACATGATGTCCTTATGGATTTCTGTTTTGTGTTTCTTGGTTTCTGTTATGTTTCTGTCTGTTCCCCTCAGTGAGTCTGGCCCTCCGTCCCTCCCCCTGAGCCTCCACCTGTCCGCCCCCCTCCTGGTCTGTGTCGTGTCTTGTCGTGGAGTGTCTGGGAGCCGCTCCGTAGAGGGGGGGTCCTGTCTCAGTGTCTGGGTTGTGTTCCCTGGGTTTCCACAAGGTGTCCTCCTTTCTCACAGTGTCTGTCTCCTTATCACTTCCTGTTCCCTTATTTGGTCACCTTCCTCCTGTTTAGTAATTGATTTTTCCACACATGTCTCCTGTTCCCTCATTATCCTTCTGTGTATTTATACCCGGTATGTCTGAGTCTGTGTTACGGAGTCCTTGTTTAATGTTCCTTGTTGAATGTTAATTCATGTCCGTCAGTTCTTGCCCTTGCCTTGTCTTCGTGTCTTGTTTGGTTTATGTTATGTTTGGATATTCTGGTTTTGACCCTGCCTGGACCGTTTACCCCTTTGGATTACCCTTCAAATAAAGGACTAACCTGCAATTGGTTCCCTCTCCTGTGTTATCTGTAACACCGTACGTGACATTTACAAGTTGACAAATCATCTTTTTTTTAAGATATATTATATATCTATAGTAGTGTCAAAAAATCGAATATCTTTATTACATTATTATTGTTTAAAATATTAAATAAATAATTTAACATCTGCACTATTTCTAAGTCAGTACTTCAAAGTAAACCAGGGCTTGTCAATGAGGACTGCCTGAGGACCTGAGGCCAGTGTGAAAAATGTATTTAGTGCCACACATTTTTCACACTCAAATAGTAAAGTGAACTGGCATACACACACACACACACACACACTGAGAGCCGATCCTACAGTGTTTCCTCTATATTCCCAGTGTCCACACATGATTTTTTGAGACTGTGATGAATGCACATTGGTTCCTCTACTCTAGGGGGGTCTGTAGCCGGGTATAAGACAATTTTGTTCATTTTAAACTTAAATGCAGAAATCTGTTGCATTTTGAGAGCAGAATCAAGTGACTAGATCAATTAAGAAATATTTGCTCTTAGAAACAATTTTGTGTTCTAGTAGTGATTTATTTATGTTGCATTGATGTGAATGTTATGGTAGGGCACAATTTTCTCTATATATATAAATTCTCATAAAAGCAACAAATGCTATTCTGTCAAGAGCGGGGAGTGATTTTTCTCCTCGTCTTTTGTTGTTCAATTATTATTAATGCTGACATTTAAATTTCTGTAAAGTGTTCATTTGTTTGACCGTTCACTTGTCTTTAATAATGAATGAACTTGATGTTAGTTAGGTTTATTTATTAGAATAAAACCTAACATGGGTCAAAAAAAATTATAACAATTTTATGTATTTATTTATTTTGGCAGGGCCAGTGAAACTACTGGCAGGGTAAAAATTAAAATTAGTTCAAGTAAAAATATGAATAGAAAGTCCTTAGCATTGAGTCTTGTAAATTGTAAGCTTTGTTGAAGAAAGCTTCAAGTGCTTAAAATAAAAAGTTTAATTTCTAAATTTGAAATTGTTGCTCAAAATGTAATGCTCATAATATATAATAATCATGCAAAATGACTAATGATAATGAATGAATAATGAAGAATGCAAAACTTTTCTGACTTTTGGACTGTATAAGCCAGTGAAGGTAAAAGTATTTTGGAGCCATTTCTGTGTTGTTTTTTCCCCCTCACACGTTTAGTGGACTTTTAGCCTTTTCTGTAGCAGGCCAAAACATGAATAGTACTGCAGTGTGACAATATAGGCTATACCAAGGATTCCCAAACGGTCTGCTGAACCCCTTTGACTTCAAATTTCTTGAAGTACTTCAAGTAAATTAATGTTAATAGTAAAATAATTAAATAACACATTCACAATCACAACTACACACAAACATAAAGACTGAGTTTAGTCCTCCCAAGGATAATTTTTAAACATCTTAAATGTTATTCCCTCATATTGTGTCCTCGCTGTGGGGGTTCGTGAAGTGCTATTCTTTGTAAAGCTGCGTTGGAAATATACAAATTGTGAGAAGCACTACACACACACACACACACACACACACACACAAATATTTTCTGTGGAAAACATACATGTTTTGAAACCGAAGAACACGATTCTCCACAACACTGAAGTGGATTTCATTGATTTTTTTCCTTGACAAATAGGACAGGCCACTTGATTTGCACGTTTCATACTCACAAAGATATCTCAAGGATAGTGAGGTTTTGTAAATAAGGACAAACTCAGTGACGATAGGAGGGTTTGTGACTATTGAATGCAGATTTCGACAAACAGAAAGACAGTATAGTCGTGACAAGGTGGAAAAACATGGTTTTGAGGAAAAAAAGTATGTCTATGTGTTAAAATTGGGACCAAAATAGACATGTAGGCATCCAATTTATGGTGAATGGCTTGGAAAACATTTGTCATGAAGGCATATGTACAGAACACCATATACTGATGGCTGTTTCTAATTATTCTTCAGAAACGTAACTGCTTCTGTGACAATCTTATTTTTCCACTCTTAGTAATTAAGTAGTCAAGTTTATCCAAACAATTTAATCCAAGAGCAACTTGAGGTTTGCTTGCTTTAAGGACTACTTGACTGGACAAATTAGCTCAAAAGCAAAATAATTATAACTTATGGCTTTCTCATTAAAAGCCTGAATCTCGTTTTTTCTGAGATTTAACCCCTACCACACACCACCAAAAGATGTTCAAATGCCCTCACTACATGTTATTCACAACAGAAAACCCTTCTGTAGCCAAATTTCAGCTCGCATCTATCTCTGATGGGAACCACACACCCAAATAAAATCCATTCTTGAAAGTAATATATCTCTACAATGCACATGAAGCAAAAATATACCTGAAAATTTCCCCCTCATAAAAAGATAATTTGAGGCATTGATTTGATTGGACAGCTGCTCATTTTTGACAAACCTTTTGGACAGTTCCCTGTCTCTCGCATGCATATACTGTAAGTGGCCTTTATTGAATGGCTTTATTGTATAGCTGTTAGGACAAAAAACATGACAGCTATCAAAAACACTGTAATATGAGCTGTGCAGCGATCCTGGTACAGTATTGTTTTAGTATGATTTATCTACTTCTGTATGTTTAATCACCATTAGTGTCTTTTTTTTTTTTACAACTTTAAAAAAATAGCATTGTGTAGATTTACTGTTTTAAAAATATTTGTTAATAGTTAAAAAAAAATCTGTATTAGTTTTATTTTTCGTCTGTAAGATTAGTACTTCAACTTAAATTTGAAATCTTACATTTTCCGTTCAGTTCGTTTTAGTCTTGATTATTTAATATTTATATATAATTTATCTCAGATTTATCTCAATGAAAAATACTGTTCTTAAAAACTTTTAGTTAATGATAACAACGTTTTGTACTCTGACAGTCATGTAGGAAGACCTTGGTTCCTTCATCTACAATAAAAAAAAAGATGTCTCAAGTGATGCTCTCATTAAACCAAAAGTATCGGTTTGATTTTTCAATTTGAAATAATTGTGCAATATATTATGGTCATAATAATTCAAATAATGATGAATTCAAAACTGGAGCAGGTAAACCTCACTCCCCTGATCTCAAGAGGTGCTGCAGTCTTTAGCCTTTGTTAGTGCACCTGCCTTCCATGCCAGAAAACCGGGTTCGAGACCCACTTGGTTCAAGAATGAAGAGGCGCTTAGAACACAGGATAGAGGGGTTACCCTTACATTTAGTTCAAGCTTTTCATTTACTATTTCTATTTTATTTGAGCTTTATTTCAATGAATAAATATGTTCTTTAACAGTTTTATTTAACAATAACAACACTGTTCTGATAATCGGAATCAAAATCTCTCTGAAAGAGATACAGTCCATTAGAAGAAATATTGAATTGGCCTTATTTCTGTTTCTCCATAGGTCCCTCTCATCTGCGAAACAAAGCCCATGACTAACCAGGGTTTGCCGAACTGTCAGCAGAACAACGGTAGTTTCCAGCCCCCACCACCAGGGGGCAAACCTCAGCACATTCCCCCAGACGTGGCCCGTCTCATGCAGCTGGAAGAAGGGGTCCGTCCACCACCAGTTGATCGAAAAAAGCCACCCATACCTCCTCGGCACCTGAAACACAGAGACAAGGACCATTGTGCCATCGACATGAATGGTCTGGAGACTAACGTATAACGTCCACTGAAATGACGCAGACTGAGATCGATCAGACAAAACGAATCCACTTGCATGGGAACAGACGACGGGACATGTATTATTTCCTTTCTATTTCTCTCTGACAGGCGACATATGGTCTGACCCTGCACATATGGGCCACTGCCCCAGTAATGCCATTGTTGGCAGCACATCCCAGTTGACCCATTCAGTGCATTAGATAATGCCAGGATGGGATGAAAAACCAGGTCAGGTCCACAACACCCAGCCTGCCTGCTTCTATGGGTCATAGCCCAATGTATTCAAGGCCTTGAGAGCAAAACTTTTCCTGTAGCAGAATGCAAGACTGTAAAAAAGCATGAGTGTAAATACAACATAGCTATGTACTCTGTGTTTTTTTATTTCTCAAGTTTATATATAATTTTATATTTTCTGTCTTGTCTTTTTAAGCAGCCCGTGTAAAAAAAAAAAAAGAGCTTGCAGGTGTGCGTGAAGATCCGTGTTGATTATGATATTGAATGTTTTATGTTATTTGATCTCCTCTCCACGTTCAGCGAGGCCCGTTCTCATGCCACATCTGTAAATCAAATATTCAGCAAATTATTCTATAACTATATCAAAAAGCACTGAGTAAACCACTCAAGGTTAAAGGTGCTAACCTGGGGAAACTAAATAAAGGGTAATCCCAGTCATATATGGACTGTGCAACTAGTTCATTCAAAACTAAATTTGAATATGTAATATGTCATGCACAATTTGGAAAGTGTGCTAAATTAGGCCAAAAACATACTTTGCACAAGTACGAAAACACAACAGAAATATAATATCCTGTTGAAGTGCTCTCTCTTACACCCTCAATACCATGTGCTGCAGCAAAAATGGCTGCCCAATGCCCCAGGTGTGTGTTTGTTCTCTACTTACTTCTGTGTGTGTGTGCGTGTGTGTGTGTGTGTGTGTGTGTGTGTGTGTGTGTGTGTGTGTGTGTGTGTGTGTGTGTGTGTGTGTGTGTGTGTGTGCACTTGGATGGGACAAATTCGGAGTACGGCCACATGTCACATTCACTTAAATTTATAACCAACTAGCACCTCTTGTGAAAATAATGAGAATGCAAACCACTCTGGCACAATTTGCGCTCACATACTTGTGTAGAGTATATTTCAGGCCTCGCTCTGCAGTCAAACATGCTTGTTGTGGTCACTAATCTCTGCTGAAGTGCTGGCCACTCTCATTTGCGCTGATTACGAAGGCCGATCTCAGTAAAGCTGTGGCACACAGGGCAGTTCATGGCTGGCTGCTGTCATCTCTCAGAGCTGATTAAAGCGCTCAGCTGTACTTACAGCTTTTCTCATTGACATATATACAGAGTGCTCCATGTGCTCCTTGTGATTAACTGAATTAGGTTTAAATCCCTCTCTTGATGTTTTACATTGATGCACAGCAGGGGAGCCGTAATGTTTTGTTTGATTCAAGAGAGTTTTGCATTATATGAGTCATTTTGGAATATAAGTGGCAGCATGTTTCAGATGGGAAATAACTGCGTCTTATTTTTCTGAAAAATATATTCATAACTATTACAAGTTTTATGTATACGAGTGGTTCCCTCCATTGTTAAAGGAAAACGTCTTGTGAGGACAGTAATGAGCAGCAGCAATGGATCAGCTCTAATGCACCATGAAATAAAGATGATATACGTACTATAAGAACAATAGGATGAACAGTAAAAGTTATAAAAGCTTGTGCAAAACATTTCAAGTAGTGCACTTATACATTAATTATTGCATTTATATAACTGATGCATTTATACATTGAAGCCAGCTAACATATATATATATATATATATATATATATATATATATATATATATATATATATATATATATATATAAATGCATCAGTTATATAAATGCAATAATATATATAATTTTTGATTTCAACATTTTCATAAGGAAACAAATGTTATACCACTCACCATTTCTCTGATTGGCTGCATTTAATCATCCTTTTTTGAGATTGTGAGTGATAAAACTGCTTTCAAGTTTTGGACACTGATGTGGATGTGCACCATTAAAAGCCATTGTTTCAGCTTGCGCTTAAAAAAAAATGTTTCTCAAGTCTGTCCTGGGGTACCACTGCTCTTTTCCCAAAATCTCCATTGACAATGGTTCTACAGTAACGCTGCACATTTGATATATCTCTCATCTGACACCCTCGGTTCAGTTCATCGAGCTCCCTCCAAATGACATTTGTTCACCAAAATCCAATATTTACAGGCATTTTGCTGGTTAGCGAGTGTTGTTTTTGGACCCTGGGTATGACACACTAAGGAACATCTGTGAACCAATAAATATCCTCAGATTATATCTGTACTGTAGATAATTAATGATAGTAGTCTAGGGCCAATATTTTGTTAATACTGTGGAACATAATGCATCAAATAAAGCATTTTATACACTCATTTGTTTGTGATGAATTGAGCAATAATTCATGGGACTCCAAATGTTTCTTTCCTTTTCAAACTATTTATCCTAGTTTAATAAACATCACTAATAAATGTGTGGTAATACCCAAACCTTATTTACACAATATGAATTAGCAGCAGTATTTGCAAGCGCATAATGACAAAAACGTGAACCATACCTCAAATCTGTGACCTGTTCAAAAGGAAAAACAGCAGGACTGTTATGCTAAATAAAAACATATAATCATGCTTAACTGAGATTTGCAAAACAAATATAAAGGGAGGATTAAAGAAAAAAACTTTACTTACCTTTTGTTGGTGGTGTCAAAGTTTTTGTCCAAACAAACACGACATCTTGACAAGTATTTATCTGTCAATTGTGAAATTAGACACTACTGTAAACTAATAATAGATCATTGAAAACATTCTTGCTTATCAACTATAAAAGGTTTCTCATTTGTTTTAATATAGGCTATATTCATGTAATTTCTCTCAGTTGTTATTTCTTAAGTGATTTCATTACAATTAAGACTGCAAAGTGTGAGCTGTTGAAGAGAAAGCCATAATATCTGCCTGTGCTCATCTGTTTCTCCTAACATTATTTATCACTCTACATAGACTAATAGAATCAGATACAAAAATAATTTCTCAAATATTGCAATATATACTGAGAAATTTAACATTCACTTCAGTTTTATGAGACTGGATGCTTTCAGCTGATTTCCTAATGGACTGTCAGAAAACTGAATTGCAGGTCAAACTATTTAAAATATAGTGAATTGAGAATTTGATGCACTATGTTTTCATCCAGCATTGATTCTGAGGTGTAGCTTCAAAGTGTTTCACTATTAGCAGTAAACCGGTTAGGTTACCTCACCTTTGGCACCAAAAAAAAAATCACCCAAGAACGAAAATTATGTCATTATGTCAAGTTCTTTCTTCTGTTGAACACAAAATAAAATACTTTGAAGAATGTGGGCAAACTACTGTATAACTGCGCAAGATCTTGCATTTGCAAAATAATATGCATTTGTATAATATGCATTTGTCTACATATTTATTTTGCATGTCATGTGCAGTTACCCTGCTGCTTTACGTTCATTAGTTTAGAGAGAAAATCTTTCTGCCAGTTCATACACCTCGTCTGCTACACACGACATTTCCATTCATAAAGTTCTGAAAACAGTTTTCTGAGAAAATCACCTGATGAATAAAGCTGAGGAACAGCCTAAATGTGTCTCAAGAAAATTTGTGCTCAAATCATCCTTTACATGATGATGAGAAAAAAGATCAATTATAAGACCCGAAAGGCTGTCAAACTGAGCGTCGCTTCACCTAAAAATAAAAATTTGCTCTTTTTTTTTTTTTTACTCCCCCTTATAAGGTTGCAAAGCTGTTTTCTGTTGAACCCAAAAGGCTAATTTTTAAGAATCTTCATGCAGTTTTTTTTTACACAACGGTCACATCTGTCAAGGAGGGTTGTGCAAAAAAGTTTTCGATTTGAATGAAATTGGTGTAACCTGACTAGAAGCTGGACTTTGAATTGAAATGATAGGAAGTGGAATTTACATGTAATTGTAAATAAAAAAAATTTGATTTTTTTTTATGGGTTGCATTCTGGCAAATGAAGGATTCTTCAACCCTGGTCCATAAAGTAAATATTCAAATTTCAAGATTTTTAAAAACTTATTTACTTATTTAATAATTTATTATTATTATTATCTTAAATGAGGTTATGAGGTCAAATTTAAATTCATTCTAAGAGAGCGTTTACATGACATCATTTTCAACTGAAAACTGAGAACTTTGTTTTGTTTTGTTTTGAAATGTGTTTTGGCTGTTCAATACTGGCACTTTGGGGCCTTAAACGCAACTTTTTGAAATGTGTTTTGAAGTTTTGAAAATGATATAATCATAGTAAATTAGAAAAACAAAATCTGTGAAATGGTGATTACATGCACATGCATAGTATATGTTCACACAGTGTTTGTCTACACAGTGACATTAGAAGCTACTGGCTTGGCATGCATCATACAGCATTAAGTCACTTTTCACAGATCTGTGTATACAGGGATCAATTTGACAACACTGTCATCTGTACGTGAAAAAACGCAAGGAAAAACGTTTCCATTTCAAGCACACTGTTGAAGTGTAAACAGAGCCTCAATTAGATTCTGAATGATGCACAATCCAGCAATCAAGCCAGTCAAGTCATATTGTTAAAGAACAGACTGACATTTAAGCTGTTATTTACCCCCCCCCCCCCCCCCCCCAATAAAAAAAATTACAACTATCAATTACATGCCTCTTCCTCAAACAAAACTATCCTATGGCTTCAGAAGACAGCATTTTTTTTTCTTCAACAAAAAGTTTTCCTTTACAGAAAATAATAATAAATACCCCAAGCCTTTTCTCTGGAGAAAGAAATTATAATTTCATAGTACAAAACGGTATTATGCATGTAAACACAATGAGCCGTAAACCGTCAAAGAGCAAACACCACAAAAACAAAAAAAATACAAGACAACCAATAAAATTTTCCAGCATCCTGCACCAGATATTAAAGTATATGACTTTTGTTTTCTTGCTGTATAAAGTAATAAAGCCGTTTTTTTAATGAAGAAGGAGAGAAATAAGTAGTAGCACAAGTATTTTTCATTCTCACGTCTTACATCATATTAAAGCATTCAGACGTAATTAGTCAATGCTTCTGGAAACAATCACATCTTGTCAGCAGCCACAATGCATTTATAATTTCAACCTGGTTGTCTTTTTCATTCGCTTTTTGAGTGGAGGAAAGGAATTTTGATTGTTTTTTTCATCTGTGACTCATGAATTTTTTTCCTCCTCCTCTTCTTCGTGTGGTAACTCCTCCTCTACCTCCTCCTCCTGCTCTCCTGCGTGGCCTCGGTTGGGAGAGATGTTACCATGGCCGATGTCCAACACCTGAAGCCTGGACAGGTGAGAAAAAGACTCTTCGGATACAGAATGAACTGAGAGGCGATTAAATCTGAGGGGGAAACAGAACGACAGGTGGAGAAAGAGTTAATGCAAAGGAGGCATCACATAAAGGCTGATTGTAAAGTCTAATTTCAGATACAACACAAGTGAAACCTACGCTTCAAATTCAATTTGGAAGACATTATCAGGCCGGCCCAATTTCATTCCGGTTTGAACAGCGAGAGGAGCAAATTCTTAGCAAAGATGAGTGGCTTCATCCTGAAATGTATTATGTTCTCAAATCAAAGCGGGAGTTCAGCGAGGATGAGCAGTGCTCCAGCCCATACTGTTATAAATAGAGTAGCTAAATTGCTAAAAAAGTTATTCTGACATGGGTTGTAATGGCTCATGCATGTCCATTAAGAAACATCCATCGAGTCCATGATATGGCCTGTCCACCTGAGACTGAGCACGGAGTGTTTTATTGATGCACATAAATCGATCTTTTTCATTTCCTTCCATTTGTTTTTTTTTTTGTTTTGTTTTTTTGATGACAGAGACAGATCAGACAGGACATTATGTGCAAGAGGAATCTGCATTTCCCACATGAGTATTCGGTCTGTAATCAACTAAATATCGCAATTGAACATTTTTTTTGTTTTTGTTTTTTCACTGCTGTTCTTCTGCCAAAGTGAATGAGCATTTTCATTTTTGGACAAACCACTGTTTCATACTTTCATACTGCTCCACCAAAGTTGTATTGCTTTATTATTATTTTGTTCTTGAATATTATAAAAAACCTGAAAGTTTATAGAATAAAGAACAATGTCTACGCTTGTTAAAAAAGGGGAGTTAATTGTACTGTTAATTCTCTGCCAGGACATTGTCCATTAATTTTACAGACATTTCCATTCACTGTAAAACACAATGAATGGAGTGCAAAATTAAAAACTATAGGTAAAACTATATAAATCCTTTATGTTAATATAATGTACACTATTTCTGCAGATTTATTTCACAGTCTAGTGACATAAAATTCGTTCCATTTTATAGTCTATTGAAAATAATTGCTATTTTATCACTTTTTTCAATAAAACACTTTTCAGTATTATTTTAATGAAAACAAATATTTTCTTAATAATAAATATTTAGAGACTGTTTCTAGTACAGTTTTTAAATATTCTTTACATTATGGTTTTTATTGCACCATATACAGGTGTCTGAAATATAAATATTGTTTATAATTTTAAAATATATATTTAAAACACACAACCAGCACCTAAACTAGTCCAAATCTGTGTTTCAGATGTTTCTGCGTAAACTGAGAAAACTGAAATCTGTCGTTCTTTCACTCGCTCCACATGCTCTCAGTTTACAGTCTGAATGCTCTTACTGTATGATTTTATTGAAATGTTCTCACCTCATGTTATGTGGGAATAAGTGCAGCTGTGAGAGCTTCAAAATTGAATTGTTTCAGAAAATCAAACACACAATAAATCGCTGATCTGTGCACACAAAGAATCAGAGTTGTGTGAATCTGTTCATATGTACAACAAAATGCTGATAGCTATTCAAAAATGAACTCACCACGTTTACAGATTACAGAAAGTTTACATTTTGAGATTTTGATCTTGTCTGGTTTTTATCCAGTTTTGACACCAAAAATAAAGATTCAGTGTCTGCTTGTGTTGGTGCTTGTCTAAGCCGTCAGAACAGCTGTATAATGTGTTTACATGCAAAATTATTTACATGATCATTTGCATCATAGTGCAATCATTTACTGCTCATTTACATGAATATTTACCATAATGATTTAAATGTGGAGCAAACACACATTTATATACAATGCATATGCACTACTGTTCAAATGTTTGAGGTCAGTAAGAAAAAAGAAAGAAATACTTTTATTCAGCAAGGATGCATTCAACTGATCAAAAATGACAGTAAAGACATTTATAATGATACAAAAAGAGCATAAGGAGACGTCTTTCTATTTCTTTTTAAGGTTTTAACTGAAAATCGTTTGAACAATCAGCAAGTGGAGTGGGACGCCAGCTTTATTCCTAGTGAAAGGATGCCAAATACACAGAAAAGTGAGTGAAACAGACAAAAGTAAAGGATCTGTGACTCACCTGAGGAAGATGCCTTTGATGTTGGGTGTGTTGAGGAAGGCTGTGGCTGAAACAGAGCTGATTCTGTTGTTCTGCAGGTGAAGGAACTCAAGAGACTCGGGCAGGTCAGAAGGAATGTGTGACAACATGTTACCGGAGAGATCCAGCATCTGAAACACACATAAAACACATTCAAGCATCTTCCTTCTTTATATATCATAGGGAAATATGGCCAAGCCTTTGAAATGGGAAATTGGACTTTACAGTCCAGTAGAATCTTTCCTTTCACTTTCACTTACGAAATCATGCAGTGAAAGAAATGCTTCTTTTTCATTGGGTCTACTTTGTCAGCTGATAAAAGAAAACAAGCTCTCCCTGTAATTACTTACTCCTCAGGCTAAATAATAAAAAATAGAAATAATAATTTCCACTTATAAAATTAGTCAAGGTTATTTGCACATTAATGGTCATCTAGTTTATCACTTAACTAACTTTACCCCATTTTCTATATTTTTATTATTTATTAAGAGCATAGAGTCTGCTTTTCTAATCCCGCTGATAACAGAAAAACAAGCTTACTCCACAGGCAAATAAATAAATAAATAAAATGAAATAAACTATACAAATCTGAAATAAAAATTATATATATATATATATATATATATATATATATATATATATATATATATATATATATATATATATATATATATAGATAGATAGATACAATATAATATAGATATATATACAGTATATTTTCATGATGTCCACTTATAACATTAGTCAATGATACTTGCACAAAAACAGCTATATTCTTGTTGATCACTTGACAAACTTTACCACATTTTTCTATACAGTATTTATTATTTATTTAGAGTGTAGGGTCTGCTTTTCTTATCCAGCTGATAACAGAAAAACTACTTTAGACCAAACAGGCAAAAAATTTATATATATATATATATAACAATGAAGTGAATTGAGATAAAATATAAAAATATAAATTAAAAATATAAAACAATGTGATGAACAAATAATGACAAATAATATGAATTGAAAAATAAACAAACAAAAAAAATTAACATTCCAGTTAATCATTTTACAAAGTTAACCCTATTTTTCTATATATTTAATATTCATGAGCTCATCAGTATGTCAGAAACTATCATGTTTTATATTACTAGTAGTATTTTTAACAGAAAAACTCAGTCACCAATAATGTCTCAAGCACCTCCATAAGCCCCAAAATTCTCTAAGCTCTGTAAAATGCATTTATTCATTTTCATTAATACATGGATGCCACATTTTGTTCTAATCAAGTTCAATCATAAAACTTCTTGACTGACTGATGATCTCTCACCGTGAGCGCGCTGATCTCCTGCCAAGCTCCCTGGTAGATGGAGTTCAGCTTCAGATGATTGTTGGTCAGGTAAAGCTCCCTCAGCGAACTCATTCCCATCAGAGCTCCTTCAGGTACCTCATCCATCTGATTGTCCTTCACCTTCAAAACCTGGAGGCTCTTGGGAAGACCCAACGGCAGCGTCTGGAGCTTGTTTCCTGACAGATCCAGGGTCTCCAGGATGCGGAGCTTCCTGAAGGCCTCTCTGTGGAGCTTGGGGCTGGTGAGGCGGTTGTAGCTGAGGTTGAGCTCCGTCAAGGTGTAGAGCGTGTTCAGATCGTTGCGTTCAATCTTGCTGATGAGGTTGTGGAGCAGCATGAGGGTCTTGGCGCGGCGAGGAAGTCCGCGGGGAACACGCTCCAGAAGGTTGCTGTACATGTGGACAGTGTGGAGGCGTTTGAGACCCTGGAAGGCGGCCTGATGGATGGAGTCAGAGCGGAGGTGGTTGTTGTGGAGGAGCAGGTACTCCAAATTTCGGATTGGCTTCAATGCATTGGCTGAGATGCTCTGGATGGAGTTCTTCTCCAAGTGAAGCAGGATGAGATTTCGAGGAAGCCCGAGAGGAACACTGCTCAGGTTGTTATTGGACAAATCCAAGTATTCCAGACTGTTCAAGTGACTGATGAGAGAAGGCAGGAGAGTGTCCATCAGTTACAGCTCAGGTAGCATTTTTACTAGAAGGAGAGAGCCATGCAGAAGAAAGAGTGCAAGGTAAATTATGTTTTATTTGGTGTATTCAGTCTGCTGACCTGAAGGTCTCGTTATCCATGCCATCATTACTCAGGAAGTTGTTTTGCAGATAAAGTTCCCGAAGATGAAACAAACTATCAAACACACCTGCGGGAATCTTCTCCAACTTGTTGTTCTACATAAAATGAGACAAAAATAACATAAAATAATAATAATCACATTTCCAATTGTTTTTGGGGTGCATTGAGGCAATGATGCCATTATTTAACATATATTTTGTATTTGTTATGATGACCTTCTGCTATTCTTTGATGTCAAAAGGAGATTTTAAATGGTTTGTTCACACAAATGAACAAATCACATTAAAACGTAGCACACCAGGTTCGACGTCAATGAACCAATGATATTTGCCATTATTGACATCAAATGTCATTTAATTTTAAATATGGTGCATCAAGACTAGTAATGCATTGATATTGACTTTTTAAGACTATCTATACAATTTAAAAGAAAAAAAGAAGAATTTGCATTGAAAAAAAGGAAATTTTCAATAGATTATTATTTTGATGTCATGGATGATATTTTAATCTTACAGTATTGTACTACAACCAAACAAACAAACACATACATACATAAATTTAAAAAAAATTAGTAATCCCTATCATAATCATTATCATCATTATTTTTATAGTTTGAAAAATGGATAAAGACTTCATTTGTATTAAAAAAGTTTCATATTAGTGCACAAAAAGTGCTCAACCCAACGTGTGCTCAACCCAACGAGGTGTGGCGGTGAGGACCCGGGAGAGAGGGGTTACATTGGTGCCGTGACCCGGATGGGAGTGAGGTTTAGGGGGGTGATTGTTACGGAGGCCAGCGAGTAGATGCTGTGCAGGTAAACCTCACTCCCCGCTGTCAAGAGACGCACTAGCGACAGACAGTAGTTGCTGCAGTCATTTAGACTCCTTTTTAGTGCGTCCATCTCCCATACCGGAGGCCCACTCGGAGCGAGGACGAGGTGTGGCAGTGAGGACACGGGAGAGAGGGGTTACATATGTACTACTTTTATGGTGTTTTTTTGTGAAAAAATTCCACTTTAGACTGTTTAAATGCATATTTGTGTTGGACAGAAGAATGCAAATGGTTTAAAATGACATGAGACATGAGTATGTGATGACTGAATTTTTTTTTTCATCATTTTATTAGCCTCGCAGTGGTCTTACCTTCAGATGTAGGCGGTAGAGGGCGGTGGGCAGACCCTTAGGGACATAATGGAGGAAATTACTTGACATAATGAGGATCTCAAGGTTGTTTGATCCATTAAACATGTTCTCTGGCAAACCGGCATCTGTTAGCTTGTTGTTATGGAGATACACTGACCTGAAGCACAGCACACAGTCCATTAACATGGAGTCACGAAGCAACACATAAACATGTCGAAAGAACGCTTTGGGCTTACTTCAGAGCAGGCTTCTGGCCGAACGTGTTGGGGTAGATTTTAGTGAGCTGGTTAGCAGCGAAATCAGCACTGACTAAAGAGGGAGGGAGGTGTTTGGGAGCTGCTGTGAGCTGTGAACAAGTTTAAAGGACAATGTTGAAACAAGTCGGTCATTATGGCAAAACAAACACAATGTAGTGGAATGAACTATTTACATGGACTGTCACTGAATAAATAAATGAATGGATATGAAGGATTGATTCAAGCTGAAATTATTTATGTCAGAGAAAAAAAGGGAGCTGAACTAGCAAAGATAAAGTTTAGAGTTGGTCAATTTTTTATGTATTTTTTAATATATTTTCTGCTCACCAAAGCTCACTTTTTTATTAAAAATACAGTAAAAACAGATTATATTGTGAAATATTTTTGCAGTTTAAAGTAGCTGTTTTATATTTAAATATAATATAAAGTATAATTTATTTCTGTGATCAAAGCTGAATGTTCAGCATCATTACTCCAGTCTTCAGTGATCCTTCAGAAATCATTCTAATATGCGCTGCTCAAGAGACATTTCATTATTATCAATGTTGAAAAGTTTTATTTTTTTTGTAGAAACCATGATACAATATTTAGAAAGAAAAGCATTGGTTTGAAATATTTTGAAATGTTATAAATGGCCTCCAGCAAGAATGAAGAGGCCTTCCAGAGATCCTTCTGAGCAGAACAGTGTGAAGTGAACAGATTGAAAAGAGACATGATATGAACAGAGAGCTGAAAGAAGATGTGCAACATGCTGCTTTATAGGTGGATCGGTCATGTGTGGCCAATAAACCATTTTAAGTAATGAGCTTTAATTATATGATTCTTATCCAGGAGTCTGAAATGTTTGAGGGCCAAAACTTCACAAAAGTATGTAATGCTGACAGCTCTAGCTTGGCAACTTATGCAATGCAAGTATCGAGTCGCTATAGCATACATGAAGTACTTCTACAGTCAGTTCCCTGTCAAGGGAACTTCGAATTGCGTCCTCTGAGGGGACACTATGGGGAACACCTCGTCGTGACCCGTGTCTGAAGCATACTTTGAAAAACGCCAACGTGTTGGCCGGCGACAGCCTCTGACGTCACTACCAGCGCGACTATAAATACGCGCCTGTAGGACCCGTCCCTTATCTTCTTCGTCTTCATTGACTGTTTTGTTTGAAGCGTGCATCTGAGAACGACCAAAATGGTAAGAGCGATCTATTATTATTATTATCATCATCATCATGGCTTCCACTAGCAAGGCGTTTAGACAGTGTGTGCATCCGTGTCAGCGTTATCTGACACCCGATGACACACACACTCTTTATGGAGGTAAATCAGTAGCTAAACTCGAGAGGTTGAAGATATGAATGTGAGAACTTGTCATATTAATATTTGTAAGTTAAAATTTACACTCACAGCTCTGATGTGAAAAGCTGAATCTTTCAATTTGCACACACAGACAATGATCAAAACACCCGTGTTTTGAATTGGAAGTTGTAGATTAATAGTCCCAAATGTGTAAAATGACATTCACACAAAGAAAATGACATACACACATGTTTAAGACCTATTTACTTTTGCACTTTACTTCAGTTTCGCTGCACACCGTTAAGTCGGCACTTACATACTCTCAGATCTGGAAGTACAAGTTCAAATCCTAGCGCTCTGACTTTTGCTACTCTTTTTGCGGTATTCTGTTGCAAAACTCACTTGTGCACTTGTATATGCAGATGTGAGAGAGAGCAGAGCTGGGGGCGGGGCTTTGGCGCGAATGAAGACATTTTATTGGTCGATGCCCGACCAATGAACAACGCCAATTGTTTTTTTACTGAATATCCTTAGCTTTGACAGGATTTTAAGACACTGCATTCATTTTGCCATTCAGGTATTATCTAGTAGACAAATAATGCAACATATTTTATATGTATATCCCACTGCATATTGCAGAGTAAACTCGCTGTATCAGAGCATGCTTTGATCTCACCGCCACGCGGTCACGTGGTTCATGGAGCTATCAATAGTACTAAACTAATCGTTTTGTCAATATGCTTGAAATGTGTTAATTGGGACGGATAGCAGTTTCATTATATTTGCAGTGATTTCTAGTAATTTGTAACACACAAAGTGCATTGACTATGCATGGATAACTACGTTGACTAATGACTATGCGTTACAATAGCATTTTATACTGGAAAATGGAACAGCATTATGTTCTCATACTCCTCCTTGGCAGTTAAAATGTGACTAAACAATTAAGTGTAACTTTTAACCAATAAAATAACTGTACTACATGTTAACTCAGTCCTGTTTAGTTAATTTGAAGAGATCATGGTACTAAATAATATGCACAATAATTATGATCCATGAATGACCATGTGAAATATAACATTTTCTAATATGGTTATTATTTATACTACAATAACTGTAGTATTTAGGTTTAAATTCCAGTGCAAAGAGGCACGCTTTAAATTAGAGGCATTTGGTGGCCAGAAAGATAATATTCATATGCAATTCCATTGCTTAAACACTAGATGGCCTTGTTGATGTTTAATAAATACATGTATTTAGCTCTACTAGTTGCTCAAAACAGTATTTCTGGTCATAAGTGCTTATTTTTTAGGTTTTGCTGTTTAATGTACATTTAGACATTATTAAACACTCGATTTTTATTTAAAAAAAAAATGTTGCGTTTAAAAAGGTTCATTACTGACAAGCAAATTAGGAATTTAACCCAATGAAGAAGTTAAAATTATTTTTACAAAACCTAAAAATAATAAAAACAGCATTGTATTGCAACTCTGGTAGAGTGATATGCAGTGGGATATACATATAAATTATGTTCACCAGGCCGAGTCGAGTTCCATATTACTTTCAGTTTCCACTTGAGGTGGTTATCTGGTAACAGGTAGTAGGCCTCTCTAGGCCTCTCTGTAGGTGAACTCCCACATATTGTGGTTATCAGGTAGCAGGCTTCACAGGTCTCTCTGAATGTGAGCTCCCACATACTGTGGTTGTCAGGTAACCTTTCAGTACACACGCTAAGCCTGTGTACTTTCTCAAAACCACATGTTGGTCAGTGTGCACGTTAACGCTTTGCTGAAATCCACGTAAAGTGGTAAGTGTGCACGCAAGACTCTGCGCACTTTCTGAAATCCACGTAAAGTGGTAAGTGTGCACGCAAGATTCTGCGCACTTTCTAAAATCCTATACGGTAAGGGTTACGCGCTCCGCTTTGTTCCCTTTCTTGAGATGATTAGCCCCGGTGTTCCTTGGGCTTCATCCAACCAGTGTGTACTTATTGTACACCTCAAGCCCCCTCAACATAGGGGGCTGTGTGGGCAATTCTCGCGGTAGTTTAGCAGCGCTCCCCTTTTCTTAAAGGGTCACCTATGAGCATGCCGCTCGAAGCTTGGAGTCCTCCTCTCTTGGGAGGCTGATTCTCGGTTCTTTCAGAGCGCTCCAGTACTACATACTGTTTTGAGACGCACTGTGAGAGCAGACATCCTGCTGAGGCAGGGGCTGAGGCTGGGGGAATGGTGCCTTCGCACCAAGGTGTTGAAGCAGAGTTGGAGAGGTTGGCCAGACTTGGGTGGATCGGTTTTGCGGCTCGAGAGAGCATCGCACTATCCCCTCTGGCTTCCTCTGACTCATCCAGCTCCATTGGGGGCTGGACGCCATGGTACAGGCGTGGCCGAGGCTTCATCTGTACATTCCGTCCTCCAATTGCTCTGCTCCCGGGCCATTCCATCTACGAGCTGCTCTATCAGAGTTCCACGAGAGCCCCTCCTTAGAACAGTATTTGTAAATCCATGTTATGGTAAGTGTGCACGTGAAGTCTTTGCACACTTTCTGAAATCCACACTGTGGTAAGTTCGCACACTAGTAATCTGCGTTCTTTCTAAAATCCTATATGGTAAGGGCTTCGCGCGGCTGCTTCGTGCCCTTTGAGTCTGTTAAAGCCCCGTTCATCTTGGGCACCACTCCACCTAGGTATCCTCTGATACCCATCTAGAACAGGGCGCCTCTACTAGAGTACTGTTGGGACAGCTCTTTCGGCAAGTTTTTGCGAAAGCTAGCAGTAGCCCCTGTGTGACAGGCAAAGACTTGGTAGAGGAAAGTGCCAGGCTCTTAGCCGTATCCCTTTAAAGGCATCTTTTGTGATTCCAAGCCTTCAGCTCTACCCCGGGCCAGGGCCCTACAAGTAAGTTGGGTATGTAGCTTAGGCCTTTGGCCGTAAGGGATAATGTCATAGACAGCCGTCGATCCGTCCCAGGGGCGACTCCCGGTGAAGTGATAGAGTTGGTACTTAGTGTTTGCCATGATTCTGGTCTGCACTCCCCTCAGCATGGCGGCGTGGGTATACTGTTCCCCAAAGTGTCCCCTCAGAGGACGCAGTTCGAAGTTCCCTTGACAGGGAACGTCTCAGGTTACGAATGTAAACATGGTTCCCTGAGAGGAAACGAGACACTGCGTCCTCTAGCTCCCTGCCATGCTTCGGACGCAAGCTTCACGAAGAAGATAAGTGACGGGTCCTACAGGCGCGTATTTATAGTCACGCTGGTAGTGATGTCAGAGGCTGTCGCCGGCCAACACGTTGGCGTTTTTCAAAGTATGCTTCAGACACTGGTCACGACGAGGTGTCCCCTCAGAGGACGCAGTGTCTCGTTCCCTCTCAGGGAACCATGGTTACATTCGTAACCTGAGACGTTTTGTCTCTCAGGTCAATTAGTGTCATGGAGGAGTAACCATTTTATGAGAATCATGCCAAGTGCGTTCAAAATGTAGCTGGATTTTTTACTGAACGTACTCACGCTCAGGCCATCCAAGATGTAGATAAATTAGTTTCTTCATAACAGAGTGAATGAAAAGATGACCCATTCCTCTGCAGTGAATGGGTGCCGAAATGCCGTCAGCATCATTATGCTGTTTGGACTCTCATTCTGATGGCACCCATTCACTGCAGAGCATCCATTGGCGAGCAAGTGATTTAATGCTATGTTTATCTAAATCTAGTCTGAAGAAACAATCTCCTCTACATCTTGGATGGCCTGAGGAAGAGTCAATTTTAAGCACATTTTCATTTTGGGTGAACTTTTCCTTTAATAGATGGGTGATAGTGTTCCTGAACAGCTGTACAGAAATCAACAACATAAACTGGTGGCAATTGAGGATATGTAGACATCATGGTCAGAACCCATGTACAGAAGTAAAAAGTACAGAATATTTCATAGATAACGAACACAGTTCCATTGACGAATATGCTTTTAAATGCCTCAAAACAAGCTGGAATATCTTGCATGTATTTTAAGCCACGAAGTTAGCAAACATGGCCAAATTCACTGATTCAGTACGGCAAGAATGCATGTTCGACAGCAAACATTGACATCAGCGCATGAGTTTCTGCCATTTGCTTTGGCTTTCATTGGTGCATTTTTGTCTTGCTTTACCAGCAGGACGACAAGATTACAAAATCAGTGTCAGATAAAATCTCAGTAGGATCTCTTTCTCGTGTCATCATCCTTTTTTAAGTCCATCAGGGACAAATCTGCGCACACTCTGGATGTCGCCGGGACCGCTTTAGCGCCCATGGCCTGGAGCGCACTGCTGGGTGATTAACGAGGAAAGCTGGCATGTGCATGTTAAAGCCTTGCCATCGCTGTTACCAGCTGGCATAAGAAGAGTCCACTGACGGAACAAGGGATTGAGGAGAGCTCAACAGTGCCAGGCTGCCAATAACAGAACACGACTGACTGTCTCATGACCAACAAAAACAGCAGGTTCCTCCAATCAGGGTAATCGGAGCTGGGAAAGGCTTCAGTCTTGGAAAACTAATGTTAGTGAGACACTCTCAGGGGCCGTGTTGAACTACGTGACGATGCTACTTTTGAATGTTCTTTGAACATTCTGAAACGAGTAACATTTCAGAAAATGTTAGTAGAATGTCCAACTAAAACATTTCTGAAAGAAAGTTCGATGAATGATGTATGAATATGATTTTACCTTTGAATGAACATTCTATTTGCGTTACTGGAAAAACGTTTGACATAACTTTGACAGAACCTTTAACCAAAGTTTTGCAAATGTTCCCTTTTAGCTGGGTAGTATTATGCTGCATTAGCATTAGCAACCACAAAGCAATGTCATGACGACTACTCTAGCATCATGGTAATCATAAAATAAAACTATGGTGCAAAACCCTTTCTTAAAATTATGTATGAACTTAAGGGAGAAAATGTCTCATTAAACACAAATCATGAAAACTTATTAGCCTGTGATCTGCATTAGGTTAGACACACACAGAGAGAGAGAGAGAGATCGGAGTTTGAGAATAAACAATGACTCACCTTATTATTTGCCAAGTATAAATAACTCAGCCTTTCCAGAATATGAAACCCTTCATCATCAATGCCTGCACACACACACAAACACAGACACACATTATTGCTTGATATGCAGCAAATACCTTAATTTCATGTTTCATTTCAAGAATTATTGATGTTCATTTAAACTATACATACACAAACACATTCTCTACCATTCAAAAGTTTGTAGTTTTTTTTAAATGTTAATATTTCTCTAAAATATTAATAATGTCTCTTATGCTAACTAAGGCTGCATTTATTTGATCAAGTAAAAACAGTGATCTGCATATGATCGTCAGAAATCATTCATGGATGGATGGATGGATGGACTGCTCAAGAAACATTTCTGATTATTATCAGTGTTGAAATCAGTTGCACTGCTTTATATTTTTGTGTAATCTGTATTACACTTTCTTTTTCAGGAACCTTTGATGAATAGAAAGTTCAAAAGAACAGTATTTGAAACGGAAATCTTTTGCACCATTATAAATGTCTTTACTGTCACTTTTGATAAATTTAATGGATCCTTACTGAATACAAGTATTCATGTATGGAACAGCATGTGTGTTTGAATGACTTGAGAGGATGTAAATAATATCAGGAGTTTCATTTTTGGCCAAATTATTGCTTTAAAAAAAAGTAATCTGCCAAAAACATTTCCACGTCAAACAGTCATGTTGACCACACATGCAGGAAAGAGTGCGATCCAAACCCTTTCCTTCTGCATCCCTCCATCCTGCTCTCTCTTTCTCTCATCCTGACCCTCTGTAACAGATTATTCTGTGCTGTTTTTAGCCGCTGTCCTCTGTTGACCCTCTCATCAGCCGTACCTTGTGTGGTGAGCCGGTTGTTCTGTAGATTTAGGGTCTCCAGCTGCTGAAGAACTGACAGATGCTCCAGTGTGACCTCAGTGATTTGGTTATTCTGGGACAGAACAGAAAACTAAATCATTTAAATTGTTACAGCATACTGCATCGCATTAAATATGCAGATTTCTAAGGCCTCTAAATGATCAACATGATCAGTAAGTTGCTGGAAAACCTGTTGCACACAATCTACTGCATGCCTTCTGTCATTTGATTGACAGTTTGTTTGTTTTTTGCAAGTTAAAGGTCTTTTAGTGTAATTGTACAAACGTTTATCTTCAGCTTGTGCTTCACGTGTCTTTTAGCTGTGAAATGTTTACTGATGTTCATAAGGGAGACACAAGAATAGCTTTTATATTGTTGGTAATATTTCAAGACAAATACTTACTGGACTTAAAGTAAGTTTACGTGATTATCCAGACACAATTTTTCAGAAAAATAATAATTTAAATATTTATAGACCTATTATTGAAGATATAGAGTGACAACTGATATTTATATAATTTTATGTAAGTATCTGCTATATACTGTTATAAAGATCTCATTGATTTCCATCAGAATTTCATATTCATTTTTGGCCTTAAAAATATCAGTATCTGCATCAGATTGCATATTTTTGCTCAGTTTGAGTATTTATAAAATTGAGGTGTTTTTTCCTCCTTATTCTCACTATATCATATTTGAGCCATAAAACCCCGATGTATCAAATGACACTCAAAAAGAAATAAATCTTCCAAACTTTTTTTTACTTTAAAGGTTCAATAAACTTCTCCATTTCAAGAAATGTTTTTTTCTGAATATTATTTCACATAAAAAAGCACCATTAAAGTTGTTCACACACTAAATTTTAAGTCTTCTGAAGCCATTATTTTGCCTGCTTTCAAATCTTACTTGCATTTCCATATTCAAACTAGTGCATAATTATCCCTTATCAGACTGTCATTTTTTTTAAAGAATTATTTATGTAAAGAATTATAAATGAGTTGAGTTGAAGTCTCAATAGCTCAAACAGTATAAGGATCAATTGCATCAAGTTTGTTCTTAATTACATTTATATTTTTTAAATAAAGCAGGCTTTTTTTATACAAAGCGACTTATAAATTAGGAACATGCACATATGTATGATAATTATTAGTTTGATTATTATTAATCACGCTAAATTAAACCATTAAGCCATTCAAAAGAATACAAGCGCCCATCATATTCTCAGAGAACAGTGATATGATTTTCATCTGTTCATCACAAAAAGCTATCATATGGAATTTACTAAATATCTTCATGGAACATGATCTTTACTTAATATCCTAATGATTTTTGGCATAAAATAAAAATCGATAATTTTGACCCAAATAATATTTGGGGTTTATGGCTATTTTTTGGCTAAGAATATATATATATATATATATATATATATATATATACTACCAGTCAAAGGTTTTAAATCATTTAGAGTTTTTGTTTTTGTTTTTGAAAGCTGTCTCTTCTGCTAACCAAGGCTGCAATTATTTGATTTAAAAAATTAAAAAATATATATTTAAAAATAAAAAAAATGTATTAGCTGTTTTCCATTTCAATATATTTTAAAATGTAGGCTATTTAATTATTTACTTAGCAAGGATGCATTAAATGATAAAAATATATTGTATAGACATTTATAATGTTACAAAAGGTTTCTATTCTATTTTAATTCAAATAAATGCTGCTCCATCAAACTTTCTATTCATCAAAAAACTCTGGAAAAAAAAAAAACACGGTTTCAACAAAAATATGAAGCAGTGTTTTCAACACTGATAATAATCAGAAATTTTTCTTGAGCAGCAAATCATATTAGAATGATTTCTGAAGATCGTGTGAGACTCAAGACTGGAGTAATGATGCTGAAAATACTGCAGCGCATCACAGAAATAAATTACATTTTACAATATATTCAAATAGAAAACAGTTTGGTTAAATTGTATTAATATTTCACAATGCTGTTTTTACTAAAAAAAGAAAAAATTCAAATAAATGCAGCCTTTGTGAATAGAAGAGATTTTTAAAAAACATCTTACATATAGAATTTGTTTATAAACGAGTGACATTTTGATTTATGAATACATTAATCACCAGACCTCCCAAACTCTTACATCCCAAACATTTCAGATGCTCACTGTTGATTATTTCTGTCTGATTTTATCATAACATAAACAAGAAGCAAAATATTCAGGAAAAGAGTCTGTAAACGAACCCCCTCACGCACCTGCAGGGACAGCTGACGGGTCTGTTCAGATAAATCCTGTGGGAATTCAGTGAGACTAACTCCATTACAGTCCACTGCTCCCTCCTCGCTGCAGCTACATTTCTCCGGACAAGATATCTGTAGCTCCACATTTTTCACTGTTCCGGGTGGGTCCTCTGCTTCTCCATCCTCCTCATCCAGCTGTAGGTCTGTTTCCGCCTGACCTCGAACCAGAGTCCAGCCCAGCAGAACCAAACACAGCAGCTCCAGCAGGCCGCACCGCTGACCCATGGCTTCCGGGCCTTAATGCTTTCAATCGGGCAAAACGAGACCTGTGCTTACCGATCCAGTTAGAAACTTGTGATCTGTGATTAAAAGAGTACACAAATGTACTCTCTGCAGCTTCAGAGCAATATAATTTTCCAGGTTTCTTTGTCGTATCTTGGCAAGAAGTGACATTTTAATAAAGAATTTGTTTCTTAAACATACAGCTTTTGGCTTCACCAGATGTTAGTTGATGGACTATGGATTACTTATGAATTATTGTGATGTTTTTATCAGCTATTTGGGCTCTCATTCTGATAGCACCCATTCACTGCAGAGGATCCATAGCTGAGCAAGTGATGTATTGCTACATTTCTCCAAATCTGTTCCCATGAAGAAACTGCATCTTGGATGGTCTAAGTAAATTATCAGCACATTTTCATTTCTGGGTGAACTATTCCTTTTATTTCTCACAGAACTGGGTCAAGAGACACAGACACAAGTGGAATGCCAAAAAATATGGTGACATTAATTTTTAAGTAAATATTCAATTCATTCAATTCAAAACTTGAATTAAACTTGAAGTAAATATAATGGACAATATATTGTGTCATCAAAATTTATTGAGGTCAAGTATATATATTGTGCGACAAGTCAATATATTAATTATTGTGACAGGCCTACATGAAAGCACCACCAAACCCCTGATCTGAGAGTAGTTTTCTCCAACGTGTTCATATAAACAGACATTCCACGTCTGAAGCCCAGTTCCCAAAGTCCTGCTAAGGAATTGGAAGGAAAATGAACAAGGGAAAAAAATTCTGGAATGAGTTCCAACAATCACAAACAGGTGTTTCTAAGATAAACACAGTTAACATCGCTGCAATAGCTGGAGGGGATATCACTCTAATAACCAGTAAGGACAGAATATTCTTACAGCAGCTCCAGTGTTACATTAGTATATAATCTTTTCTAACTGATCAGACAAAAAATGACTATCTATCTGTCGATCCGTCTGTCCGTCCATCTATCTGTCTCTGTCTGTCTGTCTGTCTGCCTGTCTGTCTGTCCGTCTGTCAGTCACTGTGTCTCTCTATCTCTCTGTCTGTCCATCTATCTGTCTGTCTGCCTGTCTGTCTATCTGTCTGTCTGTCCGTCCGTCCGTCTGTCCGTCTGTCTGTCTGTCCGTCTATCCGTCTGTCAGTCTGTCTGTCTGTCTGTCCGTTTGTCTGTTTCTCTGTCTGTCTGTCTGTCCGTCGGTCCGTCTGTCCCTCCGTCTGTCTGTCCATCTATCTGTCTCTCTGTCTGTCTGTCCATCTGTCTGTCTGTCTGTCCGTCTATCTGTCTGTCAGTCTTTCTGTCTCTCTGTCTGTCTGTCCGTCTCTCTGTCCATCTGTCTGTCTGTCTCTCTGTCTGTCTGACTGTCTGTCTGTCTGACTGTCTGTTCGTCTGACTGTCTGTTCGTCAGTCTATCCGTCTGTCTGTCTATCTGTCTCTGTCTATCTGTCTGTCTGTCCGTCAGTCTATCCGTCTGTCTGTCTGTCTGTCTGTCTGTCTGTCCGTCAGTCTATCCCGCTGTCAGTCTCTCTGTCTGTCTATCCATCTGTCTGTCTGTCTGTCCAGCTGTCTGTCTGTCTATCTGTCTGTCTGTCCATCTGTCAGTCTCTCTGTCTCTTTGTCTGTCTCTTTGTCTGTCTATCCGTCTGGCTGTCTGTCTGTCTGTCTGTCTATCTGTCTCTGTCTATCTGTCTGTCCGTCTGTCTGTCTATCCATCTGTCTGTCTGTCCGTCTATCTGTCTCTGACTCTCTGTCTGTCTGTCTATTCGTCTGTCAGTCTCTCTGTCTCTTTGTCTGTCTGTCTGTATGTCTATCCATCTGTCTGTCTCTCTGTCTGTCCGTCTGTCTGTCTATCCGTCTGTCTGTCTGTCCGTCTGTCTGTCTATCCGTCTGTCTGTCTGTCCGTCAGTCTATCTGTCTGTCTGTCCATCTATCTGTCTCTGTCTCTCTGTCTATCTGTCTATCTATCTATCTATCTCTATCTACTTCAAAATCTCTAGTTTATATATCATAGCGTTGACTAATATTTTGAATTATCTTTTATTTTTTACATTTTCAGTTTCTATCTTTAATTCATTTTAAGTTTTAGAAACGCTGTCATTTTAATAATAATAATAATAATAATAATAATAATTATATATTTTAATATAGTACAAGTATAATCGTTTTTTATATATTCCTATTTAGCTTCAATTTACTTCAGTTTTAGTTTAGGTAATTTTAGCACTCCAATTTAAACTTATTTTGGTTAGTTTCCAAGGCAACATTTTATTTCAGCTTCATTTTGAATGGTAAAAATTATTTCAATTTGTCATTGAGGTCAAGTATATATATTGTGCGACAAGTCAATATATTAATTATTGTGACAGGCCTACATGAAAGCACCACCCAACCCCTGATCGGAGAGTAGTTTTCTCCAACGTGTTCATATAAACAGACATTCCACGTCTGAAGCCCAGTTCCCAAAGTCCTGCTAAGGAATTGGAAGGAAAATGAACAAGGGAAAAAAATTCTGGAATGAGTTCCAACAATCACAAACAGGTGTTTCTAAGATAAACACAGTTAACATCGCTGCAATAGCTGGAGGGGATATCACTCTAATAACCAGTAAGGACAGAATATTCTTACAGCAGCTCCAGTGTTACATTAGTATATAATCTTTTCTAACTGATCAAACAAAAAATGACTATCTATCTGTCGATCCGTCTGTCCGTCCATCTATCTGTCTCTGTCTGTCTGTCTGTCTGCCTGTCTGTCTGTCCGTCTGTCAGTCACTGTGTCTCTCTATCTCTCTGTCTGTCCATCTATCTGTCTCTGTCTATCTGTCTATCCGTCTGTCAGTCTCTCTGTCTGTCCGTCTATCTGTCTGTCTGTCTGTCTGTCCGTCCGTCCGTCCGTCCGTCCGTCTGTCTGTCTGTCCGTCTATCCGTCTGTCAGTCTCTCTGTCTGTCTGTCTGTCTGTCCGTTTGTCTGTTTCTCTGTCTGTCTGTCTGTCCGTCGGTCCGTCTGTCCCTCCGTCTGTCTGTCCATCTATCTGTCTATCTGTCTCTCTGTCTCTCTGTCTGTCTGTCCATCTGTCTGTCTGTCTGTCCGTCTATCTGTCTGTCAGTCTTTCTGTCTCTCTGTCTGTCTGTCCGTCTCTCTGTCCGTCTGTCTGTCTATCTGTCTGTCTGTCTCTCTGTCTGTCTGACTGTCTGTTCGTCTGACTGTCTGTTCGTCAGTCTATCCGTCTGTCTGTCTGTCTATCTGTCTCTGTCTATCTGTCTGTCTGTCCGTCAGTCTATCCGTCTGTCTGTCTGTCTGTCTGTCTGTCTGTCCGTCAGTCTATCCCGCTGTCAGTCTCTCTGTCTGTCTATCCATCTGTCTGTCTGTCTGTCCATCTGTCTGTCTGTCTATCTGTCTGTCTGTCCATCTGTCAGTCTCTCTGTCTCTTTGTCTGTCTATCCGTCTGTCTCTCTGTCTGGCTGTCTGTCTGTCTGTCTATCTGTCTCTGTCTATCTGTCTGTCCGTCTGTCTGTCTATCCATCTGTCTGTCTGTCTGTCTGTCTGTCCGTCTATCTGTCTCTGTCTCTCTGTCTGTCTGTCTATTCGTCTGTCAGTCTCTCTGTCTCTTTGTCTGTCTGTCTGTATGTCTATCCATCTGTCTGTCTCTCTGTCTGTCCGTCTGTCAGTCTATCTGTCTGTCCGTCTGTCTGTCTATCCGTTAGTCTATCCGTCTGTCTGTCTGTCCGTCAGTCTATCTGTCTGTCTGTCCATCTATCTGTCTCTGTCTCTCTGTCTATCTATCTATCTATCTCTATCTACTTCAAAATCTCTAGTTTATATATCATAGCGTTGACTAATATTTTGAATTATCTTTTATTTTTTACATTTTCAGTTTCTATCTTTAATTCATTTTAAGTTTTAGAAACGCTGTCATTTTAATAATAATAATAATAATAATAATAATTATATATTTTAATATAGTACAAGTATAATCGTTTTTTATATATTCCTATTTAGCTTCAATTTACTTCAGTTTTAGTTTAGGTAATTTTAGCACTCCAATTTAAACTTATTTTGGTTAGTTTCCAAGGCAACATTTTATTTCAGCTTCATTTTGAATGGTAAAAATTATTTCAATTTGTCAGTTTTAGTTAACAACCACAGCACTGCTCCAAACCTCTCATAAACTGTAATTTTGCCAAGTAGGACATGTTCCAACATCATTTGCTTACAACATCTGAGTCAAACAAGCATACTTGTAACATTCCCAACTGCGACCAGCTTCAAATCTGAGATGAATATTATTCCGGGAACAACAAGGACACTGCTCCAGGAACATGTTCTACTTGTGAAATAATAATTAGCATACTGAAATATCGATTTCAGTGACTTATCACTTGCATAGCAGTTAATATGCAGTGAGGGCCAAAAGAGACCACATTTATCTAAAACAAATAAGTATTATGATGTAAACAGGTACTTTTAAAAATTAAGGTTCTTCTGTTTTTGATAGTTCCATAAAAAAGCTTAAAATCCCATGGAATCTTTACATTTCACAAAACTTTCTTTATAGTGGAAAATAGTTATTTAGTTTATTTAAATGATCTTAACACAAACAAACAACAAATGGTTATTTTCAATGGGTCACTAAAAGGTTGGGGAACCGTCAACCCCAACTTTTATTTGTGAAGTGTGAATAACAAACACTTAATTGACCATGAGAACAATAATCACGTGGTTTCTTTGCTTCCATTGAAGTTTTCTGATTATCTTAAATCATAATGGAGAAAATTGATCATAAAGTTTTTCTCAGCACAGCTCCAGTTATGAAAGCAAAAGAGACACTAGATTTATACAAAACACATTCTCAAACTCACTCAAATTGTTGTCCTGATAATCTAATTAGAAGAGAAAAATATTTTTAAAAAAATATAAGACCAAACTATACATATTTAATAGCAAACTTCTTTGCCAAACAATAAAAGCGTAATTTTAATGCAGAAAATTTCATTTCTAGAATAAAGACAGACAATATGTTTGTGCTTCCCCTAAAGTTCACCGTTATATATTACTAACTGCAACTCAAGAACATCATTCTCAGATCAGATACTAAAACACATGACTCCAGATAACCTCTGACACACCTGTTTAACATCAAACACAGCTGGAATCAATATAAATGTATAAATTCATACCTCCGCTTCTTCTGAAAATATCCAACAGAGTTAAAGCCTTAGTCAAGTGTATGAAATCTTCCTAAAACAGCCCAAACACATCATAAGATCAGCAGCACTGGACAAACACGGTCAGCCGGATTATCTTCCAGATGTGTGAAGAGCCAGAGAGGAAGAGAACGCAGAAGAGGAAAGAGGTTTCGCCAAAAAATTAACGTCTTTCTTCTGTTCCTCACGCAAACAGACTTTTCCAAGATTGTAGTTGAAATGTAAGGCTGGTGTGGATTTGATCTTATTCTGGGTAACATTATTTTGTACATACTATAAGTAGCTGCTTGAGAAATGTTCTCACTTTACTCTATAAACAATATTAGTTTGACATTCACAGAAGTTCCCAAGCCTTTAGGAAACAAATAGGTCAGCCCAGAGGAACATGTGGTTTTTATCTGTCTCTTGGTTTGAACTGCATCACTTATCATGTGCATGAATCTGCAGATCTTGGTAAATCCAGTTGCACATTGTTTTAATTCACTGCCAAATGATAATTCACTGTCATTTGTAAAATGTGCGTCAAAGTTGAACATTAGGGACATTATTATATAGATATGATATGCCATCTAAATGCTAGCATATGTCTAAAAGTTCATCTATGAACATTCATTTTCAACAGCTATATGGATTTTTTTTTTTTCTAGAAACAGAATAGAAATGTTGATGACTTGAGTTGCACCACACAGTTTATTGTCCAATCAAATGCTTGTGTGAATGAGAAAGTTCACACAACTCCAGTCCATCAATTGTCCTGCGAAGAGAAAAACTGTGTGTTTATAAAAAACAAATTCTACATTAAGGTGTTTTTAATTGCTTTAAGTCCATAAACCATAATAAAACTTCCTCCAGTTAAAAAGTAAGCTTGTCTGAATCAGGAGAGAAATATGCACAGATCAAACATTGTAAATTAGGAGGATGATTAAAGAAAACAAAGTATTATAATATTTTTGAAGAATTCAGAAACGATTGTCTTTGAAGTAGCATGCATAATAGCACCAGATTGTGCTTTTAGAAAGCAAATAGAATTCATTCTGATTTCATATTGATGTATTTTATGTATTAATGTACTAAACTACGTCACATGCAGAGACAACCATTAGAACTCTGAAACTCAGAACGAAGGACATACTCTAATGTTAAAAATGGGGAGCGTCTCATGTAAACACATTTCACAGTCATTATCTCGGACTGTTGCACTTCCAGACTTTTTCAGTGCACTGAAATGTCTGTTTAATGGCTATAAAATTAGAAAATGGGCAAGACGAGAGTCACTGCAGTTCACCTTCAGTCTGATGTTCTGATCTGTTTGGGGTGAACAGCCATAACCTGAAAAATGAAGGCACTTACACACACACACACACACAGACTTACTTATCTATCTAAATGGGGACATTACATAGACTTCTATTGTTTTATGTAGATAGTTATAGATTAATTATAAAATAATCTTAACTCACCTCACAGAAAACAAGAAAAGCTCACTTTTGGGTACAAATTTGTCCCCAAAATATGTAGGTGCACACACACACACACAAATATATATTTGTTTATGCATTTCCTAATCTTAATTTTGGATAAACTTAGCATTGTATTTAATGACAGCAGCCACCTTGAATTGTTGTTCCTATTCAACAAAATTATTTTGAAGAAACTCTGCTAGCTTAGTAGTCATTTGAATTGAAAACTGTGTTATAGTTTTTAATAATCATATACACTAGATGCTACTTTACTTATTTACAAGTTGTGCTTTATATAAGTTATCATTCATTATATTTTTCAAAACATGTGACTCCAAAAAAAAGCACAAAAAAAAGCACAGAAAATAAGATTTTATTCTTTACCAAACAGCCTTCATGTCACTTTTGAGTCAGCTTGCATCATTTGCTTTGATTGTTCATCAAGAGCAAACAAAAAAATAAAATAAAATTAAAAAATGATTTCGTTTATGAGAAAAAGGAGTCAGTAATGAATATACCTGAAGCAAATAACCTTATTCTAACACACACCAACATACATAAAATCACTGTTTCTTAACTGAAATACTGACATTGATAGAAACATGATCACCTCGTTATGATTTCCGGTCTCTTCAAGGGCAAAACATCATTAATTGTGGATGAAGATTCCTCCCATGTTACACAGGTCTTGCAATCCAGGCATCACTAATTAAACATACTGCATTTCTTTAAAATACCTTTGATTGTAAGAATTTTTTTTATACATATTTAAGTGCATGTTACAGTGAGTCAGACTCATCTTCAGCACCCTCAACACTTCAAACATCTAAGGAAAACTGATGAAATCGGCAAGCATACTCACCTAACTGCCTCCGTCCAGTCTAGACACATTTTTCTTTCAGCCCTATAAACTGGACAGAAAACAGCTGCATTTGTCCTGCAGATAATCTGTAACTCTCACACAGTAAAGATGAATTTACAATATAAACATGAAACATGACCACAGAGCTCAGCAAACGTCTGCACACGGCCCCAGTTTAAAAGATTTATCTTTTGCTCAGCAATGGATGCTCTGCATTGAATGGGTGCCGTCAGAATGAGAGTCCAAACAAATGATAAAACCATCACAATAATCCACAAGTAAACCACACTTCTCCAGTCCATCAGTTAATGTCTTGTGAAGAGAAAGGCTGTGTGTTTGTAAGAAACAAGTCCATCATTTAGACGTTACTTTTGGCTAAAATGAGAGTCCTCTTTCTATAATATTGCTTTATTTGGTGAAAACGTCGTTATTTTGTATTATGGACTCGTATTTTAGCGTATATTTAGGAAGAAACGGTTTGTTAAAAATGTCTGAATGATGGATATGTTGCTTAAAAACATGCCGCTTTTGGCTTCACAAGCTATTAATTGATGGACTGGAGTGCTGTGGATTACTTTTGGATTATTGTGATGTTTCATCATCGTCTGACGGCACCCATTCACTGCAGTGCATCCATTGCTGAACAAGTGATCCAATGCTACATTTCTCCAAAACTGATGAAGAAACTCATCTACTGTATGGTTGAACTGTGAATGAGTAAATGCTCAGCATATTTTCATTTCTGAGTGAACTTTACCTTTAAACTAGGCTAAAATATAGAGTTTTTCATCACAGAAAGAAAACAACACTTTTCAGCTGTTCCAGGTGGCCAAACACGGTTTAATAAAATTCATTTTCCTTTTTATTCCTCTGTGTCTGGTGGCTGTTATATTGGACATGAGGAAACAGACAATAAAATTGATGGCCTAGAAATTTATTGCCTCAAAACTCATCCTGGAGAAGCGCAATACTCCGTCAGTCTGACCGGCAAACACTCCCTCAGGTCAGACAACAGATGAGACCTACAACACACGCTGGCACCCAGTCTGAAACTTGATTTGCCTTACTATTAGCTCATCTGTTCTCTCAACTTTAAAAAACAGGACACGATTTAAATACCAATATGAGTTCATGAAAGGTGCATTTGATTCTTTGAGATCAGCTCTCAGGAGAAAAAGCAACTAGAAAACTATTTAAAAGGCCTACTGAGAAACACAGGGCTTTTAACAGTCACTTTACCATGAAAACTTTAGGATCCTTTTGTGCGCACAAAAATCAACAGCTGCTTTTTAATGAATCATCCAGTATGAATACCATATGCCTTACTATCTCAGTCTTTCTTTGAAACCAGTAAAAAACAGCATCTGTAAACATAAGTATAAGAATCAATTAAGATGTTCATTCGACTCATTTTACTCTACTGCTCAATGTTTATGTTTAAAAAATTAAGTTGCAAAGCAACTGTATATACTGTACACTGAACAAAAATTATCAATGCAACACTTGTTTTTGCCACAATTTTTCTAAGATCTAAGACTTTTTCTATGTACACAAAATGCCTATTTCTCTCAAATATTGTTGACAAATCTGTCTAAATCTGTGTTAGTGAGCACTTCTACTTTGCCGAGATAATCCATCCACCTCACAGGTGTGGCATATCAAGATGCTGATTAGACAGCATGATTATTGCACAGGTGTGCCTTAATAAAAGGCTACTCTGAAATGTGCAGTTTTATCACACAGCACAACTCTGAACTGTTTCAACTGATTTTACCATGCTAAGATGTGTTATGATGGAAAGCAAAACACTCTTTACCACTGTAAAACCACTGTAAAGAAAAGACTCAAGTTGATTATTGCTTTAATAAAATGCAACAGGAACAAGTGAAAGATACAGGTTTTCTCAAATTAACCAAAATAATAATGGCTAATATGCAACATGGCATCTTCATCTGGGGCTCATCTGATGTGAAATAAGGTGTGCATGTACTGCCTATTTTTATCGGCTCATCCAATTAGATTTTAGAGTCAAGAAATACTGAAGCATAGAGGATGTGCAGCACAATTTTGACAACTAAAAACCCTTATGAGGTTAAAAAATCTTTTATCTATACTTAATATAATTTATGTAATGGCAGAAATTAATGTTATCATAATATCCAATATTTTTAAATTATACAAAAAAAAAATGTTTACATTTATCATTTTATTTTAGCTCAAGTTGAAGTACTAAAGTAACTAAAACTAAATTAACACTATATTTATAAATACTATACATAACTTAAAAAAACAAATGAAAACTGCAAACTAAATATTAAAATCAAAGTAAAAATGTAATAATATAATGTTAATGAGTGAGGCAGAGTAAAATATTCAATCAATTTATATTATATCATATATATATATGCTAAAATTAGGGAGGAGTAGCTGAAATCGTCTTTGATTTGTCCCATTTTGTCTGACCTGTAGCAGACAGGGGGATGTTCAAGAAACCTGTTTGAAAACATCATTCTTGCAAATTTGCTTGGGACACAGAGACTACACAGTTCAGCGTTGACCTAATAATACAATATCAAAACTCTAACTAGTGATGCATGTTCAAATGAAGGACACAAACAGAGAGAGAAAGTCTGAGCTGTGGAATGTAGGTCCGAGCTCATTAACAATTTCAGGGATTTAGTGTTTCAGCTGAAGTTTTCAAAGGAAAAACAAAAGCGTGGCAGGCTGGACATCAGCCAGTCGCTTTGGGTGGAAACGTATGAGCTTTCCACTAGTGCTGGAACACACACTTACACCGGATTATTGACACTGGTTTCCTAATGAATGTTGTTCAGTTGCTTTGACGCAATGTATTTTGTTTAAAGCGCTATATAAATAAAGGTGACATTGACATTGACATTGACCGGATCATCTCACGAGAAGAGAGAGAAATGATATGCAGGCAAATGACCTTCAACATAATCTGAGCACTTGGCAGAAAGAAAAAGAACGGTGGTTTATTATGAGCAGTTTTCATGCTAAAGCACAGGCCTCCACGTTAATAACTAGTTGTTTGACAGACCTGTAGGCAAAGGGACTTACATTACTCTTATTACATGGAAAATAGTGATGTCCGATTCGTGAACGAATCGTTCAATTTAACCCGCTCTTCTTAGTGAACCGGTTGAACCAGTTCACCAAATCGAACTGAATCGTTTGAAACGGTTCACGTCTCCAATAAGCATTAATCCACAAATTACTTAAGATGTTAACTTTTTTAACGTGACTGACACTCCCTCTGAGTTCAAACAAACCAATATCCCGGAGTAATTCATTTACTCAAACAGTACACTGACTGAACTGCTGTGTAGACCGAACTGAAGATCAAGATGAACACCGAGCCGAGCCAGATGACGAACGAACACGCCCTCTGCTGGAGCAGTTCTCGTTCTCGAGTCAAGAGCCGGTTGCATCGGTGTTTGGATCACCAGTACACTGAACTGAGAATCGTTTCTGTCGGACGCGTCCGATTTGAGAACCGATGAGCTGATTCTCGTTCTCGAGTCAAGAACCGGTTGGATCTGTTTTCGGATCACCAGTACACTGAACGAAAACCGTTGCTGAGTCCCAATTCGCCTACTTATACTACGACCTAAAAGTATGTACTTTTTTTGTGAGGAAAAAGTACATACTTTTGAGTGTGTAGCAAAAGAGTATGCACGTTCTGGGACATACTTCGATGACGTCATGCAACGTGAACGACAACGTGGTTGCCTAGTTACGCACACCACAACTGTTAACGTTTCATTCATTCTTGTATGTCCAATAAAATTTTATTTACTATTCCCATCATTTTTCTCATCGTTTTTTTTCACAATACATTTTACAATGTGTTCTTCTACCAAGTTGAGGGGTTAAGAAGCAGGGCGTCGTCGTCGTAGAACCAAACACAGGTCGTTTGTGAGGCGGCTGGTTCTGATGTTCATGTGCAATGTGTGTAACAAAGCCATCGCAAAGCTCCTCCCTCCCGCACGCAATGGGTTATGGGCAATATTAGCACTTAGAGTGTGCATTGATCTGCACTTCGAATTCTAACCGGAAATAGTAGACCATCCGGGTATCTTTGGAATACTCTTTTCAACATACTACGATTTGGGACGTACTAATCCTAGTTTCGCATACTATTTAGGACAGATAGTATGCGAATTGGGACTCAGCGCATTTCTTTTGGACGCGTCCGATTTGAGAACCGATGAACTGATGCTACTGCGCATGCGTGTAAAGTATTTCGGAAAGAGTGATAAAAGATCTATATACATTTTTATTATTATTATTTATTTTTATTTTTTTTAAGATGAATGTTTCTAATCTGTATATTGTAGATTATGAATAGGCCAGAGGGGGTTTCAGGGAAGTTGGACAATAATTAAGAACTCTAAAGACTCTATGTTTAATAGGAATAAGGGATGATTTATGAAATATGTGTACTGTATTTATAGTTAATGATGACACATTCACAAATTGAGTTTGTAGTAAACAGAACATGAACACGAGTAGAGCAGCTGATTATACTGAACTGCAGCACGTGCTGGTTAGAGTGATTCTCGTTCTTGAGTCAAGAACCGGTTGCATCGGTTTTCGGATCATCAGTACACTGAACCAAAACCGTTTCTTTCGGACGTGTCCGTTTTGAGAACAGAGGAGCTGATGATACTGCGCATGCGTGATTCAGCGTGAAGCCGACTGACTCACAGCGCGTCTGAACCGAACTGATTCTTTTGGTATTTGATTCTGAACTGATTCTGTGCTAATGTCATGAGCGTGGGTAAACCGAGGGCTTGAATGAAGGGGCATTCTGGCGAAACATAAGTTCATTTAATAACAAATACATCGCAATGGTTTATGTATAGTGGTTTCTGCACTGATGACACCTAATTAATTTACTTTATATCTTCAAGACTTAAATCCTCATATGCACATTATTGCTGTTACTGTGTTTGGGTGCGTTGTTGCAAAACTTAATTGTAAACTTTTCATGATTATGAGTTTTTTAACTGACTAAAGTTATGATTACTGACTTTATATATTTGAATGTTTTATAGACGTGACGCCAATGAC
The DNA here is from genome assembly GCF_963082965.1 of Carassius carassius. NCBI lineage: Eukaryota > Metazoa > Chordata > Actinopteri > Cypriniformes > Cyprinidae > Carassius > Carassius carassius. The sequence continues at coordinate 24,729,805 of NC_081800.1, forward strand.
GTCATTACGTCGAGCATAAAAGAACCGGTGAACCGGTTTTTTCAACCGGTTTATTGAATCGAACCGTCCGAAAGAACCGGTTCGCGGAAAAGAATCGAACTTCCCATATATAATGGAAAATCCTCTAGATATGGACAAAACACAATTGTATTATTATTATTGAGGAAAATAAGGTCTGTGACCAACAAAAGTTCATGATTCTTAGATGCTTTGTTTGTGACAATCAAGTGAAATTGATAAATGGAACACACACTTCCCATTTTAATGAGAAAGATTAGGTTTATTTAGTACAAAAGTATTTTAGCATCTGATTGGGAAACACTCAAAAAGCATTGATGTGATACTACAATTATACCTGCAAGATACTGTCAAAGATATCCATGCACTGATCTGATTTATATTTATATATTTTCTATAACTGTTGTTTGCAAGCAGCACTGTAAACCTGCTCCTCATGGCCTTGGATAACTATAAAGACAAGAGAAAATGAAATGAATGCTGTTGTACATTTTAACAACACATCTGTCCATCAAAACCCAGTGTTTGAGTTTATAGTTCACAGGCACTTTACAGGGCTTCACTTCCAAAAAAGCCCTTCAAAGCAAACAATTAATCCACACACAAATATAATTTAAACTGTTATGGGTGCCAATCAAAGGGAAAAAAATCAATAATAATGGTATTAATATAGTATTTTCGTATCCTTCTATCAGACTCCTGTGATTCATTTAAATAATTCACCCAAAAATGAGATTTCTGGCATCATTCACTCACCTTAATGTTATTTCAAACTTATATGACTGTATAACATCTGCAAATTCTTATATGTTAGCCTTTTCCTTGCAAAAGACTAAGAATAGTCATATGTTTACAGAAAGGAATTAGAAAATGAAGAAAAAAGGAAAAAAAGTTTGTTTTTGTGTGAACTATCGCTTAACCTTGTTAGAAACAGGCTGAAACTAGCGGAGAAACACTTTCAGTGTCTGATACCTGCAGCTACTATAATAGAGTGAACTCAGTGGGAGGAGCTACTTGAGACTCCGCCCTCTTTGAGGCTCCGCCTCTCACAGCTTGGCTTTGCCCGGCTGCAGCTGCAGGTTTTGAAGCTTCATGGCCATGCCCATGTTTCCAGTGATCTTCAGTTTGCCCTGAAAGAACGCCTGTGTTAATGAGAAGACATAAAAGAGAGATTAACAGATTTTTTTTTTTTTTTTAAATCTTAACCTCCTGAGAGGAAAAACTATTCATCCAAGAAATTCATTTGTGTCCCAGTAGAGGACATTTGTTCTTGTGAATTATTTTTCTGTGACCTTAAAAGCCACACTTCAGTGTCTCAAAAGCAACGAGGCAATTCAGAGATGATACTAAATGGGGGTTTGGCCATGAAAACAGCCTTTTAAACAAATAAACAGAAAAAGTAATTTTGCATTTAATTTTTGTGTCTGATTGATATTCAAATGGATTCTTGTAAAAGCCTCTCAGAAAAATTATAGTTTATAAAGCAGAACATGATTTTCTTTTAATAAATACATTGATTTTGTTTTTCAACTTAAAAAAATATATAATAATAAATAAGTGAATTAATGAATGAACAAAAATAAATAAAGTGAATAAATATATAAATAAATGCAATATTAATATAATATTAAATATTTACATTCATATAAAAAAATAGACAACATGCATTTTTTGTGTAGTTCGTGTAATAAGTCAGGAATTGAACATTTTACTAAAAATATTTAGTAATTTCTTTCTTTAAATAGTTTTTAAATAGTTTTAACATTTATAGCAAAATGCAGAAAAACAGATAAAAATTATATAAATATATATATATATATATATATATATAAATAGCAAATAAAGCAATACTTCATACAATATTAAAAAGTTATATGAATATAAAATTATTAGACTATACAGTATATATATGTGTGTGTGTGTGTGTGTGTGTGTGTGTGTGTGTGTGTGTGTTCTTGTTTTTGTGACATATCAGGACACAGTATACAGTTGTACAGTATAAAAACCATTACGCCTATGGGATGAACACACTTTTCACAAAAACAAACGTGTGTGTGTGTGTGTGTGTGTGTGTTTACAATTTTTATCAAATTGTATTATTTTTATCAAATAATAAGTCAAAGTAAATATGATATAAACATGATTTTGTAATACCTTTCAGAAAATTGTTTCTGGAACTACAATTCACAAAAAACTCAAGATACAACGAAACTTAACTATTTGATTAACCTTCTTTAACTGTCAGTTCTCAAGGTCAGGTAAATTCTCTCACATAGAAAGTGCAGTGATATGATTATGAAAGTGCAAGAGCAACTGCGGTCCTAATGACAGGATTTAATGAGTCCTTTTTTGAAGGACAGAAATATTCCTCGCAGAAGGAATGAACCTGAAGCCACTTCAGAGAGTGACTCATTAAAGCTGTGTTTGTAAGTGCTGCACAACCGTACGCCTCCATCCCTGCTAACAGGAAACACTCAGAGAGCACTAAAACAGTCGCAAGTGAACGCTCGTTTCAGCCTGTTCCCGAACATCAGTTACCAGCTGCGTGGAAGCAATTACAGATTATAAAAACGAATTAAGTTCAGATAAAAATACCAGATTTCATGCTGATAGACTTTAACACCACCTTAAACTCAACTACAGCTTCTGAAACTCACTTTTCCCACTCAGTTTTATGAGCATTGCGTAGATAGGACAAGACATGATTGAGAGAGGTGAGGGGAACGAGCTCAGCAAAAATGTTAAGTGAGCCAAACTCACTCAATCGAAGTTGTGATCAACCAATTAGAATGAACCTTGATTTAATTAACACTACAAGAATGTATTAAACACAAAAACAAAACCTAAAAACAAAAATTTTCATCCAGCCAAGATGAGTTTGTTTCTTTATCGGAACAGATTTGGAGAAATGTAGTATTGCATTACTTGCTCAGCAATGAATGCTCTGCAGTGAATGGGTGCCGTCAGAATGAGAGTCCAAACAGCTGATTCAAATATTACAATAATCCACAAGTAATCCTCACCACTCCAGTCCATCAAGCGAAAAGCTGTGTGTTTGTAATGAACAAATCCATCATTAAGATGTTTTAATGCAAATATGAGTTCATAATAATAATAACACTTCCTCAAGTGAAAAAGTCCATCTCCTGTTGTACACTCACATCAAAATCACCCCAGATATTTGTTTGTTTAGGGCTGTTTTGGCTTGTAAATGGTGTTTGATCTGTGCATACTGTATATTTCTCTCCTGATTCAGACGGGACAACTTTTTCACTGCAAATAGTAATGTTAATGGTTATGTGCTCATATTTTATCTAGAAGTGACGGTTTAAAGTCAGAAACATCTAAATGATGAATTGTTTAATTTCAAACACACAGGTTTTTGCTTAATAGATGTTAACTGATGGACTGAAGTGGTGTGTATTATGTGTGGATTATTGTGATGTTTTCATCAGCTGTTTGGACTTTCGTTCTGACGGCACCCATTCACTGCAGAGGATCCATTTTTCCAAATTTGTTCCTATGGAGAATCAAACTCATCCACATCTTGGATGGCCTGAGGGTGTGGACATTTTCAATGTTTGGATAAAGTATTCCTTAAAGATAGAGGCAAGAATTTGTATCAAATTTGTCTTTGTGGTGGCATAACATCACGATTTAACACTAGATCTAATAACTAAAATAATAAGGGATACAAATGTGGCAATAGGTGGTTAGATGCTAGGAAGCAAAACAAGTCGAATCTAAGAAATCCTTGAAAGAAAAAAGGCCAGTCCCTTTTCAGCGAGCAAACCAATCACAATTCTTTACAGATTACTATGATGTCATTGCTGTCTGTTAGATTCTAATGCTGAACATTCTATTAATGGAATTCTGAGGGAAAACTGAAAAAGGCTGAGATTTAAGCTGGAAAATAATAGCACTTTAATTTTTTTTTTTTTTATTGTTGACAATAATGGGATGAGAATCAGCACCTCCAAATCCGAGGCCATGGTCCTCAGTCGGAAAAGGGTGGCTTGCCCACTTCAGGTTGGTGGAGAGTTCCTGCCTCAAGTGGAGGAGTTTAAGTATCTTGGGGTCTTGTTCACGAGTGAGGGAAGGATGGAACGGGAGATTGACAGACGGATCGGTGCAGCTTCTGCAGTAATGCGGTCGATGTACCGGTCTGTCGTGGTGAAGAAAGAGCTGAGCCGCAAGGCGAAGCTCTCGATTTACCGGTCAATCTACGTTCCTACTCTCACCTATGGTCATGAGCTTTGGGTCATGACCGAAAGGACAAGATCCCGGATACAGGCGGCCGAAATGTGCTTTCTCCGCAGGGTGGCTGGGCGATCCCTTAGAGATAGGGTGAGAAGCTCAGTCACCCGGGAGGAGCTCAGAGTAGAGCCGCTGCTCCTCCACATCGAGAGGGGTCAGCTGAGGTGGCTCGGGCATCTGTTCCGGATGCCTCCTGGACGCCTTCCCGGGAAGGTGTTCCGGGCACATCCCACTGGGAGGAGACCCCGGGGGAGACCTAGGACACGCTGGAGAGACTATGTCTCCCGGCTGGCCTGGGAACGCCTCGGTGTCCCCCCAGAAGAGCTGGAGGAAGTGTCTAGGGAGAGGGAAGTCTGGGGTTCTCTGCTTAGACTGCTGCCCCCGCGACCCGGCCCCGGATAAGCGGTAGAAGATGGATGGATGGATGGAATTATTGTTGACAACCCTGTATTTCCCGATAATCATTTTTTTCCCCTTTAAAATAAAAAAATCTGAAAATGTAAAAAAATTATAATAATAAAATAAAAAAATCCAAACACATTTATATTGAAAGCCCGTTTCTGCCACTGAATAAAAATTATTTTTAACTCACAATTCTGACCCATTGTTCTTATCTTGCAATTATCTGACTTTATAACATGCAAATTCAAAAATTTAAAGTCAGTTCTGAATTTTTTTCTCACAACTACGAGTTCATATCTCGCAAGTCAAATTTATAAAGTTATGACAGAGATATAAAGTCAGAATTAGTTAATTATGTGTGACTTTATAGTAGTTTAATTATGTGTGACTTTATAATAATTAATTTTGATTCTGACTTTATAACTTGCAATTTTGACTTTTCAGAATTGCGAGATATGAACTCGTAATTTCGAGAAAAATTTTCAGAAATTATTAGAACTGTGTGTTATAAAGTCAGAATTGCAAGATCACAGTTCTTAGAAAAAAGGGTCAGAATTGTGAGATAAAAAGTCGCAACTACCTTTATTTTTTTTATTCAGTGGCGGAGACGAGCTTCCATATAAATGTGTTCGCAATGTTTGGATTTTTTTAAAATATGGTTTTTGTTTCATTTCAGATTGTTTAACTATTTTAATCCAAGAAAGTTATTGTGAGATAAAAAGTCGCAATGACCTTGTTTTATTTTTTATTTAGTGTCGGAAATTGGCTTCCATACATATAAAATGTCTCATGCTAAAAAAGTGATTTTTTTTCTTTTTTTGCACTTGGCTACTGAACCAGTTCAGGTTGAGTATGGCCAGGTTAATTGGTCTCACTGGAACCTGTTGATCTGGCATGGGTTAAAAACGTCTTTCGTTTCATCTGTGGTTTTTCTGTGAAGTGTGAAGCTTGGAAACTTAATGGAATGCAAACTCTCTGTGATTCAGACGGGAGGCCGCACAATAATCTCTCTTTCTCAATGCAGGCCATTAGCATTAGAAAAGAAAAGTGAGTGGGGAGAGAGTGTTTTTGATCATATGTGAAGATACTGTTCATGGAAAACAGGGGGGGGGGGGGTTGAGACAATGTACAAAAGGAGGATGGGAGCTACACAAACTTTGCTTTTAAGGGCCCAACCTTGACATTCCTCAAAAGAGAGAACTTGCAATAGACAATGTCTTTACATTTCCTTTATTCGATTGTGTATCTCAGATTGAAATAAAACGGCACTCTCGTAGCTAAAAAATAATACCACTTTGAATTCACTGTCACATACACAGATGCAGGTTTTTTTAACTACGTAGGAGAGTGTAAAGGAAAGAAAAACATCTGGGTTCACGTGGGATGAGTCTCTGTGGTACATCCAAACAGAAAAACTGAGACTAATCAGCCAAAATCATAATTATAACCATACAAACCACTTGGAAATATCGGAGATCTGATTTGCAGCCATTCTAGGGTTCCCCCTTTTTTTTTTCAAGATATTATTTTCCGGGATATCATATGCAACCTGTGTTTAAAAGTCAGCATGACATTTGCAACCTTTTTTAATTGTATAATTTGAAACAAACTGCAGTTCAAAAGTTTGGGGTCACTAAGATGACAGAAAAAATACGGTTAAAAACAGTAATATTGTGAAATATTACTGCAATTTAACAGAAAAGTTTTCTATTTGAATATATACTAAAATATAATTTATTCCTGTGATCAAAACTGAATTTCCACCATCATTACTACAGCTTTCAGTGTCACATGATCTTCAGAAATCATTCGGATATGATGATTTGCTGTTCAAGAAACAATAATTATTATTCTTATATTTAATGTTTTTGTTGAACCTGTTATGTTTTATTTTTGCCTGACTTTCGGAAAGAACACCATTTGTTTGAAATAGAAATTTTCTTTTTTAAAATATAAAAGTCTTTACAGTCATCAATGTAATGCATGCCTGATGAATAATACTCTTTATAATAATAATAATATATATACTTTTCTTGTTTTTTACTTTTACTGGCTCCAAACTTTTGCATGCTAGTGTACTTTCAAATGAAACATTCAATGAGTAAAAAATAACTTTAAAAAATCATTAAATCACTCTAAACATCCCTAAAACTGCACGAGATATTAAAAGTAGTTTTCAGAGCACATGTCTTGAATAAAGTATATTTTACATGACCCACTAGCAAATAGTTTTCTTT